>NW_027136092.1:0-257749 GCF_039906515.1 Pseudorca crassidens | reverse complement strand
TGAAAACTAACGTCCAAAAATATGTTGAGGTAAGGCAAAGAAGAGGATCTGAATGCAAGACAGAATTGCAAGAAACAGATTTCAAGAGATAGATTGGACTCGTCTTTAAAGCACATGAAAAGCGGCAGAATTTCGACAATGATGCAGTTGGCCCAAAAGGGCGTATGCGTTTTTTCCTGATTATATCCAGGAAAAAACGCATACGCACTTTATGGGCAACGAAGCAAGCAAGCAATGCAAATGTGCACAACAAAGAAGTCTCATTTCCCACTGGTCAAAAGGGCCATCCTAAAAAATTGTAAAAACCAGAAATGCAGGACAGGCCATGGAGAACAGGGAGCCTTTATACGCTGATGGGCAGTGTGTGAACTGCCGAGAGCCACTCTGGAGAAGTGTATGGTGGTTCCTAAATCATCTAAAAAACAGAGCTACAGAGCATAGGACACTTCCAATCATGGGAGTATATCTAGGGAAATCTAAAAATTAACAAGACACAAGCACACCACAGTTTAGGGCTACTCTGTTTACAAGAACCTCAACTTCAGTATACCTTAAATATCCCAGGAAAGAGAACAATGGATAAAGAAGATGTGGTACTTATGTACAATGGAATATCTCTTCACCATGAAATCAATGTAATAAGGCTAGTAGAAGGATAAAGAGTGGATTTAGGTCCGATAATACTACTTGAAATAAGTCAAACAGAAAAAGAAACATATCATAAGATATCACTTATAGAGGGAGGGTAAATATGGCTGCACAAGAAATGAATTACAGAACAGAACAGTGTCTCACATTTAGAAAACACACTTATTTCAGCTTAAGGGGAAAGGAGAGGTGGGGTGATGCATAAAACCAGAGTTTGAAATTAGCACAGATACCGTTCAATAAACCAAATAGATATTAGACAAGATCTACACCTTGCTCAATGAACTGGCCTCAACACACCCTATACACCGCAGAGAAATATATCTGAGTAATAAGAATCTTAAAACCCATGTATTGATATATCTCCATAAGGGAATCAAGTGTGTGCAGAGTGGCACAAACACAGCAGTGAAAATGAGCTAAACCCCATTATAGAAATAAATTTAAAAAACAAAACGCAGAAACAATGAAAGAGAGAAAAATTCTTACAAAATTCGCTCAGGGGCTGTGATGCAACCTGGATTGACCACATATAAACCCACAGCTGGATAAGACATAAGGCTGGACACTTGGGGCTGAGAGGATTGATGAGCTTTGGTGAGCAACTGCCAAAAGTTTAATGCAATACTTCATGCTACTCATTCCAAGGGTCCCAACACTCCAGGTTGAAGGGAATCTTCCTACAGCTAAACCATGCTTGGGAAACCCAGCGACTGGTATACCATATGATCGGGAAAGGTTTCTAAAACGCACCTCATTTTTCCTCTCCTGGGGCTCCGGATCGACATTCCAGCCGCTTTACCAAAAATATCCCCACATGGAGAGTCAATGCCTTTAAGTTCTGGTATCGCACAGTCTGCAGTTAGTGCGGAGGATGAATGGGAATAGGGGGAACCAGTGAGAAACTAGCTGTAGCGGTTTCAATGGGCACATGTCACTCTAAATTCACATCAGTAAGAAGAATAAACCAAAGGCACAGCAAGGTGCCCCAGAAGAAGAATAGGGCCTGAAGGAATCCTGTGGTTATGAGGCAAGATCACAAAAATAAGAGCTGAAAAATGGAGCTAAGGGCCACTGCAATTCAAAAACCTGCAGAGTTATAAAGGCCAACTATTTTCAAAAAATATATTGAGGTAAGGCTATGAAGAGGCATTGAAAGCAAGGCAGAATTGCAGGAAAACGATTTCAGGAGGTAGACTGGAATTGCATTTAAAGCATAGGAAAAGAGGCAGAACGTCCACAATGATTCACTTGGCCAAAAAGGGTGTATGCCTTTTTTCCTGAATTTATTCAGGAAAAAAGGCATACGCCCTTTTTGGCCAACCAAGCAAGCTTGCAAAGGAAATCTGCACTACAATGAAGTCTCACTTCCCCCTGGTCAAAAGGGCCATCTGAAAAAAGTGTAAAATCCAGAAAGGCAGGACAGGCCATGGAGAACTGGGAGCCTTGTTATGCTGATGGGCGGGATGTGTATGGTGTTTCCTGAAACATCTAAAAAACAAAGCAACAGAGCCTAGGGCACTTCCACTTATGGTCCTATAGCTTAGGGAAATTAAAATCAAAAAGACACAGCCACCCCAATGTTTGGGACGCCTCTGTTTACAAGAACCTCGTTTACAGTACAAGTTCAATATCACAGAAAGTGAAAAATGGATAAAGAACTTGTGGTACTTACGTACAATGCAGTATCACTCAGCAATGAAGTCTATGTAATCAGGCCCGTAGCAGCATAATGAGTGGATTCAGGTACGATGATTCTAACTGAAATAAGACGCACAGAAAAAGAAACATCATAAGATATCACTAATACACGGAATGTAAACTTGGCTACACAGGAACTGAATTACAGAACAGAACAGGGTCTCAAATTTAGAAAACCAACTTATGCTTGCTTAAGGGGAAAGGTGAGTTGGGGTGCTGCATAAAACCAGAGATTGAAATGAACACAGATAAAGTTCCTTAAGCCAAATATGGAATAGACAAGAGCTACTCCTTGCTCAACGAAATGGACTCAACACCCCATATTAAACGCCTAAGAATGTACCTGACTAGTAAGTATCTTAAAACCTATGGATTGCTATGTCTCCAAAAGAGAATCAAGCATGTGTACAGGGGCATAAACGCAGCAGTGATAGGATTGGAGAGGTTCAGTGAGCAAATGAAGACCCTTTGAAGTCATATTGCATGGTACCAATTCCACGGGTCTCAACTCTCCAAGTTTAAGGTATTCTTCCTTCAGCTAAAACATGCATGTGGAACCCAGAGTATGATCAACCGTGTGAACGGGAAACATGTTCAAATATGTCTCAGTTTTCCTCCCCTGGTACTCGGGTGCAACATTCCAGACGCTTTACTAACACCCTCCCGACTTGGAGAGTCAGTCCCTTTAACCTCCTGTTTGGCCCAGTTTGCAATTTCTGCGGAAGATGAACAGGAATAGCGAGAACCAATGAGAGACTAGCTGGAGGTGTCTGGACGGGCAAATTTAACTCTCATTTCCCACCAGGAAGAGGAAATAACCAAAGGCTCAGCATGCCGTGCCGGAACCAGATTAGGGCCTGAAGCCATCCTGCGGTGTTGCGGCCAGCTCACAAGAAAGTGAGTTGAAGAAAGGAGCTCAGGGGCACTGTAATTCACAAACCTGCAGAGTTATAAATAACAGCTATCGTCCAAAAATATACTGAAGTAAGGCTGCCAAGAGGACTTGAAAGCGGGGCAGAATTGCAGGAAACCGATTTCAGGAGGTAGACTGGAATTGCATTGAAAGCATAGGAAAAGAGGCAGAACGTCCACAATGATGCACTTGGCCAAAAAGGGCGTATGCGTTTTTTCCTGAATATATTCAGGAAAAAACGCATACGCCCTTTTTGGCCAACCAAGCAAGCTTGCAAAGGAAATCTGCACTACAATGAAGTCTCACTTCCCCCCGGTCAAAAGGGCCATCTGAAAAAAGTGTAAAATCCAGAAAGGCAGGACAGGCCATGGAGAACTGGGAGCCTTGTTATGCTGATGGGCGGGATGTAAATTGCCAACAGACACTCGGGAGAAGTGTATGGTGTTTCCTGAAACATCTAAAAAACAAAGCAACAGAGCCTAGGGCACTTCCACTTATGGTCCTATAGCTTAGGGAAATTAAAATCAAAAAGACACAGCCACCCCAAAGTTTGGGACGCCTCTGTTTACAAGAACCTCATTTACCGTACAAGTTCAACATCGCAGAAAGTGAAAAATGGATAAAGAAGTTGTGGTATTTACTTACAAAGCAATATCACTCAGCAATGAAATCTATGTCATCAGGCCCTTAGCAGCACAATGAGTGGATTCAGGTATGATGATTCTAACTGAAATAAGTCACACAGAAAAAGAAACATCATAAGATATCACTAATACACGGAATGTAAACTTGGCTACACAGGAACTGAATTACAAAACAGAACAGTGTCTCAAATTTAGAAAACCAACTTATGCTTGCTTAAGGGGAAAGGTGAGTTGGGGTGCTGCATAAAACCAGACATTGAAATGAGCACAGATAAACTTCCTTAAGCCAAATATGTAATAGACAAGAGCTACTCCTTGCTCAACGAAATGGACTCAACACCCCATATTAAATGCCTAAGAATGTACCTGACTAGTAATTATCTTAAAACCTATGGATTGCTATGTCTCCGAAAGGGAATCAAGCGTGTGTACAGGGGCATAAATGCAGCAGTGATAGGATTGGAGAGGTTTGGTGAGCAAATGAAGACCCTTTGAAATCATATTGCATGGTACTAATTCCACGGGTCTCAACTCTCCAGGTTTCAGGGATTCTTCCTTCAGCTAAAACATGCATGTGGAACCCAGAGTATGATCAACCATGTGAGCGGGAGACGTGTTCAAATATGTCTCAGTTTTCGTCCCCTGGTACTCGGGTGCAACATTCCAGACGCTTTACTAACACTCTCCCGACTTGGAGAGTCAGTGCCTTTAACCTCCTGTTTGGCCCTGTTTTCAATTTCAGTGGAAGATGAACAGGAATAGGGAGAACCAATGAGAGACAAGCTGGAGGTTTCTGGACGGGCAAATTTAACTCTCATTTCCCACCAAGGACAGGAATTAACCAAAGGCTCAGCGTGCCGTGCCGGAACCAGATTAGGGCCTGAAGCAATCCTGCGGTGTTGCGGCCAGCTCACAAGAAAGCGAGATGAAGAACGGAGCTCAGGGGCACAGGAATTCACAAACCTGCAGAGTTATAAATGACAGCAATCGTCCAAAAATATACTGAAGTAAGGCTGCCAAGAGGACTTGAAAGCGGGGCAGAATTGCAGGAAACCGATTTCAGGAGGTAGACTGGAATTGCATTTTAAGCATAGGAAAAGAGGCAGAACGTCCACAATGATGCACTTGGCCAAAAAGGGCGTATGCGTTTTTTCCTGAATCAGGAAAAAACGCATACGCACTTTTTAGCCAACCAAGCAAGCTTGCAAAGGAAATCTGCACTACAATGAAGTCTCACTTCCCCCCGGTCAGAAGGGCCATCTGAAAAAAGTGTAAAATCCAGAAAGGCAGGACAGGCCATGGAGAACTGGGAGCCTTGTTATGCTGATGGGCGGGATGTAAATTGCCAACAGACACTCGGGAGAAGTGTATGGTGTTTCCTGAAACATCTAAAAAACAAAGCAACAGAGCCTAGGGCACTTCCACTTATGGTCCTATAGCTTAGGGAAATTAAAATCAAAAAGACACAGCCACCCCACAGTTTGGGACAGCTCTGTTTACAAGAACCTCGTTTACGGTACAAGTTCAATATCGCAGAAAGTGAAAAATGGATAAAGAAGTTGTGGTACTTATGTACAATGCAAAATCACTGAGCCATGAAATCTATGTCATCAGGCCCGTAGCAGCATAATGAGTGGATTCAGGTATGATGATTCTAACTGAAATATGTCACACAGAAAAAGAAACATCATAAGATATCACTAATACATGGAATGTGAACTTGGCTACACATGAACTGAATTACAAAACAGAACAGGGTCTCAAGTTTAGAAAACCAACTTATGCTTCCTTAAGGGGGAAAGTGAGTTGGGGTGCTGCATAAAACCAGAGTTTGAAATTAGCACAGATACCATTCAATAAGCCAAATATGTAATAGACAAGACCTACCCCTTGCTCAACAAAATGGACTCAACAATGAGGTATCACCTCACACCTGATAGAATGGGCATCATGAGAAAATCTACAAACAAAAATGCTGGAAAGGGTGTGGAGAAAAGGAACCCTCTTCCACTATTGTTGGGAATATAAATTGATACAGTCACTACGGAGAACAATATGGAGTTTCTTAAGAAACTAACAATAGAATTACCATATGATACAGCAATCCCAGTACTGGACATATACCCAGACAAAACCATAAATCAAAACGAGACATTCACCGCAATGTTCATTGCATCACTATTTACAATATCGAGGTAATGGAAGCAACCTAAATGCCCACAGACAGACGAATGCATAAAGCTGTGGTACATATATAAAATGGAATATTACTAAGCCATGAAAAGGAATGAAATTGGGTCATTTGTAGAGACGTCGATGGATCTAGAGACTGTCATACAGAGTGAAGTAAGTCAGAAAGAGAAAAACAAATCTTGTATATTCATGCATATATGTGGAACCTAGAAAAACTGTACAGATTAACCATTTTGCAAGGCATAAATAGAGCAACAGATGTAGACAACAAATGTATGGACAACAAGGGGGGAAAGCTGTTGGGGGGGTGGTGGTGGGAGGAGTTGAGAGACTGGGATTGGCATGTATACATTTATATGTATAAAATAGATAACCAATAAGAACCTGCTGTATAAAAATATAAAATAAAATTCAAAATTAAAAAGAAATAAAATTTAAAAAATAAAACAGAAAAAACAATTATTCCCTTCACATACATGTATTTATATGAATAAATTATTTCCATGCTTATATCTGTAAATACAAAAAAGAGGAATAAAATCTACCTTGAACCAAAAACGAAAAAGAGAAAAAAAACACAGAACCCACCAGTTCCACAGAGGAAAACCGTATCAGGGCACTTGCTCCAGTTGTAAACAATTCTGAAGTTGGCCAGTGGTGGGGAATCGTCTCCCATTCAGCCAGCAGCCCCCACGCAACAAGCGTCCTCATTGCAAAGCTGGGGCACCGTGCCGAGGCATCTGTGAGTAAACGTGAGCTGAGCCCCAGGCCAGTTGCTGCTGAACTATTCCCACCCGTCCCAGGTAAAACACCTGAATATATACAAGGACTTGAAAGCCTAGAGGAAGGGCCATAGAGCCACACGAGTGACAGCATGCCGGCCGACTTGGTGCCTGCAGGCCAGCCAGGATGGTCCTGGCCCTGGGTGCTCTTCTGGAAGATTTCCATTTCCCTGACTGAGATACCCGTCCTGTCCCTGCCCCCACTGCTTTTTTCCTTCTTCACCTCTGCCCAGGGAGAAATTCCAGCAGCAGGTATGGGTGACACATCCTCTTCTTTAGCAGGTGGCAGCCTGGCAACTGCTGCAGAAAGTCCAGCAGAGCCCCACTCACACTGGGCCACCCACAAAGCCGTGGCCTCTCACTCCCTCCCACCAGCCCAGCCCCGAGACTGCTGACAGGGCAGAGAAAATGGCGTCAGGCACGGCTGCAGGGGCTCTTGCTGCCTGGAGTGGTATTTATATTGATCTCAACCCAGGCACACCTGGGGAGGGCTGGCCCACACGGTAAGGCTGCCCAGGTCAGCCAATCATCACCCCTCAGGGGCTCACAGTTGCAGAAAATGGAACTTGCTGAACCGGCCAGGTCCAAGGAACAGGTGTGGGCTCCTGAGAGTCAGGATAGACAAGGGGCTGCAGCTTTGGCTTGTTTTCTAATCATTTTATCTGGCCCATGAGTGGGAGACAACTTCAAGAAAACCCTCTCCTTATGAGAGGAACCCAGGAGTCAGGGAGAGGAGGGGTGGGTGGTGGTTGGAGACAGAGGCCTGGTGCCCCGGGTGCAGTGGAAGTCTCTGGAAGACCAGGTGGAGGGAGGCCGCACAGAGTGATGCCCAGGGTCACAGACCTGTCGCAGCTGCTGTTTATTAGTTCAAGTCCTGCTCTGAGGTGCTCTGTGCCAGCTCTGAGCGACAGGTGAGCTGGGGGTGCTCTGCAATGAGGGCTATGTGCACGGTTCCTGTGTGCCCAGCCCTGCCATGGTACCTGCAAGGGTAGCTCTGTATCCTGGGAAGGGCCTGACCACGAGAGCCCCGTGGGCTGGGGTGGGGGTGGGGTACCTGCCCAGGTGAGCTCCATATTCTGGGATTGGTCTGACCACGAGAGCCCCATGGGCTGCTGGGGACCTGGTAAAAGATGTCAGGACAGTCAGTGAAGCCACCGAGGATATACCTCCAGTTGCTCCTAATTCCTACACCCTGCTGGTCATTCTACCAACCACCAGGACATGGTATTCTGTATTAGTCTTCAATGATGCCTTCTTTTGTATTCCATTAGTCCCAGAGTCACAAGAAATTTTGGCTTGTGAGTGGCAGGACTCAACATACAACTAAAACAATACTTCCGGGCCGTCTTGCCCCAAGGGTGCAAAAATTCCCACACCATCTTTGGGGAAAGCTTAGCTAAAGACCTAAAAGTTCTACCTCTGGAAAAGGAAACCCTCCTTCAGTACGCAGACGACATTCTGATCGCCAGCCCTACTAAGGAGGCCTCTGAACTACCAAGCCAATAAAGGATAGAAGTTGTCCAAGAAAAAGCTCAAATATCACAGACTGCGGTGACCTGCCTGGGCTTCATTCTCACAGAAGGTCGGAGAAGCCCATCTCAGGAAAGGGAAGAAACCATTTGCAGCCTTACCCCTTTCTAAAACTAGAAGACAGCTTAGGGGTTCCTGGGGAGGCCAGGGTTTGCTGCTTCTGGATCCCTAACTACAGTCTACTAGCTGGGCCTCTATATGAAACACTGAAAGGAAAAGATGATGATCCTTTTGAATAGAATCCAGAAGTGGCCTTTCAAGAATGGAAAGAGCAGTCAATTCAGACCCTTGCCCTGGAACTCCCTAATTTAGCTAAACCCTTTGACCTTTACATTCCCGGTGAAAGGTGAATCGCCATTGGAGAATTAGTGCAAAAACTGGGACCACTTGAAATGGAACAATGCAAGAATGCCATCCAGGTAGGATAAACTACGGTCACCAAGGGGCTTGGCCCACTGCCGCATCTGGCCAAGATACTGGCGGTATCTAAAAACCTGGAAATCAGCAGCCCAAAAGGCCACCTCCTTCCTAAGGGAAAAGGACCCCACGTGGTGATCCTAACCACCAACGATGCCCTGAAGTTGCAGGGTTCGCTCCGTGGGCACACCGACCTCGAGTGAGGAGGCCCTCCAACTCCAACATCCAGAGAGATAACCGGGGGCAACAGGGCACCATGACGACTCGTGTGAACATCACTTGACCTGGAGTTTCTCTCATAAAACAATAAGAGTGTGTCCCAAAAGAGTAGACTACTGCTTGCAGGACTTACTGCACCCAGAGGGGAGCTAATAATCTTGGCGGGGGAACCGTATATCACACTGTCACCATAGAAAAGCCTACAGACACCGTGATGATGGTGGCCAATAAGACCGGCTGGACTCCTGTTTACTTCAAAAGGCTGTTGACTCAGTGGTCATCATGGTCCTTGATCACCACTGACCCTGGACTGTCTGGGAGTTGAGCGGGCAGGGCTCTGACACCTGGTGCTGTTTGTACGTTAATTCAGGGGCCTAATTGAAGAAAGCGCAGACTACTGGTCAGAGCATCTAGGCTGACAGAAATGGTCAGCCTAAGGTGGCCGAACAAATGTGGGGCGGGGTGAAACCGGCCCCCACAGCGTCTCTGCACATCTCTTTCCTGGACCCTTAAAGGTCATTAGAATCTATAACACTTCCAATGCTGGTGCTCAGGTGGACGAGCAAGGAGGCAGGGGGCCTGGGGACAATCAACGTCACCTGGAGGCTGCTGGGGAGAAGCTCTGACCCTCGCCCCCGGGTATTAGGGCTCCCAACTCAGCACTCAGCAGTTACAGAAGAAGTGTCTGCACCCTCAGCACTCCAAGAATGAGGAACGGGACAAAAGGCAGAGGAGGGGTTTGTCCCCAGCAAAGCCCATTAAAAATCCCTGGGAGATAAAAATAGAATCTGGGCAATAAAGTCAAGTCTAACCTTTTTTATCCTTTGTGCTTTGTCTAATTTCACGTGCTCCTAGGGTCCCGCATGCAGAGGTTCCACACCCGGCACTTCAGACCAGATTTCCTAGTGCAGAATGGCTGGGTCGACACCTCAGCTCCTGGGGCCCAGTGCAGACTCCGCGATATAGAGCCTGAGCTGCAGCCAACCTGGCCCTCGAGAGCTCCGCCCCCTCCCTCCCACTGACTCTGACAGGATCTCTACACAGCAGCCCAGCCCACAGCCCACGGGGTAGTGCATGCTCTCACCTCTCCATTCTCTGATCAAAATATAAAGTTTCCTTTGCTTGTGAACCAAACTCAGTCTCGATCTGTTGGCCCCAATGACACTGGGCAGGGGGACACTTGTTGGGGTCCACTCTGGAGGATCAGTAACAGAAATTGAGACTATTGTAACCTCAATGAACAGATGTGTGAGCCAAACTGTAGTTAACATAGAACAGTGTATAAGGCTCGGGTAAAATAAGATGTTTCTAACACTTCCATTTGATATTTCCATCACTTTATTATAAGCAAGTTCAGTGAAAAGGTTTGTCTTATTTGTCAGGTCAATATTAGAGAAATGAAGTGATTTCTTTCCAAGGATGTACATCTAATAATCTTGGTTAAAGCTTCAATCTTGTTTTAAATGCTTTTCCATTGAAAATGATACCTCTCTTTCAGCTCCCCCATTTCTGAGAAGTATAAAATCTTATAATTTATTATTACCAAAGGGGAAAGGTGGGAGGAGGGATAAATTAACAGTTTGGGATTAACACATACACACTGCTATGTATAAAATAGATCATCAACAAGGAACTACTGTATAGCACAGGGAACTACACTCAACATTTTGCAATAACCTATAAGGGGAAATAATCTGAAAAAGAATAGATATTTTTATTGACATCATCTATCAATGACAGTTAAAGTGTAACCTAAGGGAAGCTGGTGGTGAGTGCTTCTGACCCTGAAGACTTCAATCATCTAAAGTTTGGACTCTGCCTACTTCCCAAGGCCCTTAATGAACATATGTGTAGCCGTAGCTTAAAAAATTCCCCAGTTTGGGTTTCGGGGAGACACTGATTTTGAAAAAGCCCTGGTGTTCTCCTTACATGAATGGGACTCTTCCTACTGCTAAAACATGTCTGTCACACCCAGAGGATGGTATACCGTCTGATCGGGAAGAGTTTGGAAAAGGCATCTCCTCTCCTCATCTCCTGGTGCTCGGGTTCACCCCTCCAGCGTCTTTACTAACAGTCTCCCCACTTGGAGATGTCAGCACTGTCAACATCCTGTTGCGTACAGTTTGGAATTTGTCCAGAGGATGAAGCGGAAGGATGAGGAACAATGAGAGACAAGTCCTAGGTGTTCAGACAGGCACATGTCACTCTAATTTCCAATCAGGAAGACGAATTGACCAAAGGCTAGGGTTGCCCATGGAAACAGTATAGGGCTTGAGGAAATCCCGCTGCTTTGTGGCCAGTTCCCATAAACACAAGTTGAACAATGGAACTCAGGGGCAGTAAAATTCACGAAACTGCAGAGTTGAAAATATCCATCACTGAAAAATGTCTTGAGGAAAGTCAGAGAAAAGGACTTGTAAGCAAGGGAGAATGGCAGGAAAGGGATTTGAGGAGGTAGAAAGGACTCGCCATTAAGCACAAGAAAAGGAGCTGAACATTGCCAACATTGCAGTTGGCCAAAAAGGGTGTATGCGTTTTTTTCTGTATATATTCAAGAAAAGGGCATACACTTTTTTAGCCAACCAAACAGGTGGGCACTGGAAGTCAATACTACAAAAGATATCACTTCGCATCAGTCAGAAGAGCCATCCTCATAAAGCGTAAACAACAGAAATGCAGGACAGGGCAAGGAGAAGAGGGAGCCCTGTGAGACTTATAGTGGAAATGTATATTGCCAACGGCCATTCTGGAGAAGTGTATTGTGTTTACTAAAGCATCTAAAAAATGAGCTACAGAGCATAGGGCACTTGCACTCATGGGCGTATATCTTGAGAAAAACAAAAATCGAGAGGACACAGGCACCCCAATGTTTACCCCCTCTCTGTTTAAAAGATCCTCAACTAGGATATAACTTAAATGTCTCTGGAGGGAAAAAATGGGTAGAGATGTGGTACTTAGGTAGAGTGGAATATTATTCAGCCTGGAAATCAATGAAATATGGCCAGTTGTAACAACTCCGGAGGAGTTACGTATGATCTTTCTAAGTGACATAATTCAAAAAGAAAAAGACACATATCATAAGATATCACTTAAAGGTGGAATCCAAAATGGCTACACATGAAATAAATTACAAAACAAAAACATAGTCAAATATGTAGAAAACACGCATAAGGCTGCTAAACGGGAAAGGTGGGGAGGGGTGAGGCATCACCCAGGAGGTTGAAATTAGCAAAGATACCATTCCAAATACCAAACTGATAATCAACAAGGCCTACACGGTAGCTAAAAGAACTGCACTCAGCACACTCAAGTCACCGGAAAAGAATATATACAACTGGTAAGAATCTGAAAAAGAATTTACTGATGTCTCTCTGTACGTGAATCAAGTGGATGTACAGCAGCAAGAAACAGAGCTTTGAAAATCAGCTGTAACCAATATAGTAATAAATTGAAAAAAATAAACGACAGAGAGACAGAGAAAACCTCTTACAACTTTTCCTCAGGGCCGGTGATGCAACATGGATTGAACACATCTAGACCCACAGCAGGATGAGACATAAGGCTGGAAACTGTTTGCGCTAAGAGAAATGTGAGGTTGGGTGAGGAAATGCACACCCTTTAAAGTAATACTACCTGGTACCCATTCAATGGGTCCCAAATATGCAGGTTCAAGGGATCTTCCTACAGCTAAAACATGCATGGAAAACCCAGAGGACTGTACACCATGTGATCGGGAGATGTGTCTAAAATGCAGCTCATTTATCCTCTCCTGGTGCTCCTATTCACCATTCCAGCCACGTTACTTAGAATCTCCCCACTTGGAGAATCAGCACATTTCAACTTCTGTTTCACACATTTTGCAAATTGTGAGGAGGATGAACGGGGAACCAATGAGAGAATAGTTGTAGGGGTTTGGACGGGCACATATCACTCTAATTTCCCATTAAGAATAAGAATTGAAAAAAGGCTCAGCCCGCCTCGCCCGAGCCAAAATAGGGCCTGAAGCAATCCTGCGGGTTTGAGGCCAGCTCACAAAAGAGCAACTTAAAAAATGGAGCTCAGGGTCACTGCAATTCACAAACCTGCAGAGTTATAAATGAAAACTAACGTCCAAAAATATGTTGAGGTAAGGCAAAGAAGAGGATCTGAATGCAAGACAGAATTGCAAGAAACAGATTTCAAGAGATAGATTGGACTCGTCTTTAAAGCACATGAAAAGCGGCAGAATTTCGACAATGATGCAGTTGGCCCAAAAGGGCGTATGCGTTTTTTCCTGATTATATCCAGGAAAAAACGCATACGCACTTTATGGGCAACGAAGCAAGCAAGCAATGCAAATGTGCACAACAAAGAAGTCTCATTTCCCACTGGTCAAAAGGGCCATCCTAAAAAATTGTAAAAACCAGAAATGCAGGACAGGCCATGGAGAACAGGGAGCCTTTATACGCTGATGGGCAGTGTGTGAACTGCCGAGAGCCACTCTGGAGAAGTGTATGGTGGTTCCTAAATCATCTAAAAAACAGAGCTACAGAGCATAGGACACTTCCAATCATGGGAGTATATCTAGGGAAATCTAAAAATTAACAAGACACAAGCACACCACAGTTTAGGGCTACTCTGTTTACAAGAACCTCAACTTCAGTATACCTTAAATATCCCAGGAAAGAGAACAATGGATAAAGAAGATGTGGTACTTATGTACAATGGAATATCTCTTCACCATGAAATCAATGTAATAAGGCTAGTAGAAGGATAAAGAGTGGATTTAGGTCCGATAATACTACTTGAAATAAGTCAAACAGAAAAAGAAACATATCATAAGATATCACTTATAGAGGGAGGGTAAATATGGCTGCACAAGAAATGAATTACAGAACAGAACAGTGTCTCACATTTAGAAAACACACTTATTTCAGCTTAAGGGGAAAGGAGAGGTGGGGTGATGCATAAAACCAGAGTTTGAAATTAGCACAGATACCGTTCAATAAACCAAATAGATATTAGACAAGATCTACACCTTGCTCAATGAACTGGCCTCAACACACCCTATACACCGCAGAGAAATATATCTGAGTAATAAGAATCTTAAAACCCATGTATTGATATATCTCC
Source organism: Pseudorca crassidens (assembly GCF_039906515.1). NCBI lineage: Eukaryota > Metazoa > Chordata > Mammalia > Artiodactyla > Delphinidae > Pseudorca > Pseudorca crassidens. The sequence goes on along the minus strand of NW_027136092.1, from coordinate 243,590 downwards.
ATAAGGGAATCAAGTGTGTGCAGAGTGGCACAAACACAGCAGTGAAAATGAGCTAAACCCCATTATAGAAATAAATTTAAAAAACAAAACGCAGAAACAATGAAAGAGAGAAAAATTCTTACAAAATTCGCTCAGGGGCTGTGATGCAACCTGGATTGACCACATATAAACCCACAGCTGGATAAGACATAAGGCTGGACACTTGGGGCTGAGAGGATTGATGAGCTTTGGTGAGCAACTGCCAAAAGTTTAATGCAATACTTCATGCTACTCATTCCAAGGGTCCCAACACTCCAGGTTGAAGGGAATCTTCCTACAGCTAAACCATGCTTGGGAAACCCAGCGACTGGTATACCATATGATCGGGAAAGGTTTCTAAAACGCACCTCATTTTTCCTCTCCTGGGGCTCCGGATCGACATTCCAGCCGCTTTACCAAAAATATCCCCACATGGAGAGTCAATGCCTTTAAGTTCTGGTATCGCACAGTCTGCAGTTAGTGCGGAGGATGAATGGGAATAGGGGGAACCAGTGAGAAACTAGCTGTAGCGGTTTCAATGGGCACATGTCACTCTAAATTCACATCAGTAAGAAGAATAAACCAAAGGCACAGCAAGGTGCCCCAGAAGAAGAATAGGGCCTGAAGGAATCCTGTGGTTATGAGGCAAGATCACAAAAATAAGAGCTGAAAAATGGAGCTAAGGGCCACTGCAATTCAAAAACCTGCAGAGTTATAAAGGCCAACTATTTTCAAAAAATATATTGAGGTAAGGCTATGAAGAGGCATTGAAAGCAAGGCAGAATTGCAGGAAAACGATTTCAGGAGGTAGACTGGAATTGCATTTAAAGCATAGGAAAAGAGGCAGAACGTCCACAATGATTCACTTGGCCAAAAAGGGTGTATGCCTTTTTTCCTGAATTTATTCAGGAAAAAAGGCATACGCCCTTTTTGGCCAACCAAGCAAGCTTGCAAAGGAAATCTGCACTACAATGAAGTCTCACTTCCCCCTGGTCAAAAGGGCCATCTGAAAAAAGTGTAAAATCCAGAAAGGCAGGACAGGCCATGGAGAACTGGGAGCCTTGTTATGCTGATGGGCGGGATGTGTATGGTGTTTCCTGAAACATCTAAAAAACAAAGCAACAGAGCCTAGGGCACTTCCACTTATGGTCCTATAGCTTAGGGAAATTAAAATCAAAAAGACACAGCCACCCCAATGTTTGGGACGCCTCTGTTTACAAGAACCTCGTTTACAGTACAAGTTCAATATCACAGAAAGTGAAAAATGGATAAAGAACTTGTGGTACTTACGTACAATGCAGTATCACTCAGCAATGAAGTCTATGTAATCAGGCCCGTAGCAGCATAATGAGTGGATTCAGGTACGATGATTCTAACTGAAATAAGACGCACAGAAAAAGAAACATCATAAGATATCACTAATACACGGAATGTAAACTTGGCTACACAGGAACTGAATTACAGAACAGAACAGGGTCTCAAATTTAGAAAACCAACTTATGCTTGCTTAAGGGGAAAGGTGAGTTGGGGTGCTGCATAAAACCAGAGATTGAAATGAACACAGATAAAGTTCCTTAAGCCAAATATGGAATAGACAAGAGCTACTCCTTGCTCAACGAAATGGACTCAACACCCCATATTAAACGCCTAAGAATGTACCTGACTAGTAAGTATCTTAAAACCTATGGATTGCTATGTCTCCAAAAGAGAATCAAGCATGTGTACAGGGGCATAAACGCAGCAGTGATAGGATTGGAGAGGTTCAGTGAGCAAATGAAGACCCTTTGAAGTCATATTGCATGGTACCAATTCCACGGGTCTCAACTCTCCAAGTTTAAGGTATTCTTCCTTCAGCTAAAACATGCATGTGGAACCCAGAGTATGATCAACCGTGTGAACGGGAAACATGTTCAAATATGTCTCAGTTTTCCTCCCCTGGTACTCGGGTGCAACATTCCAGACGCTTTACTAACACCCTCCCGACTTGGAGAGTCAGTCCCTTTAACCTCCTGTTTGGCCCAGTTTGCAATTTCTGCGGAAGATGAACAGGAATAGCGAGAACCAATGAGAGACTAGCTGGAGGTGTCTGGACGGGCAAATTTAACTCTCATTTCCCACCAGGAAGAGGAAATAACCAAAGGCTCAGCATGCCGTGCCGGAACCAGATTAGGGCCTGAAGCCATCCTGCGGTGTTGCGGCCAGCTCACAAGAAAGTGAGTTGAAGAAAGGAGCTCAGGGGCACTGTAATTCACAAACCTGCAGAGTTATAAATAACAGCTATCGTCCAAAAATATACTGAAGTAAGGCTGCCAAGAGGACTTGAAAGCGGGGCAGAATTGCAGGAAACCGATTTCAGGAGGTAGACTGGAATTGCATTGAAAGCATAGGAAAAGAGGCAGAACGTCCACAATGATGCACTTGGCCAAAAAGGGCGTATGCGTTTTTTCCTGAATATATTCAGGAAAAAACGCATACGCCCTTTTTGGCCAACCAAGCAAGCTTGCAAAGGAAATCTGCACTACAATGAAGTCTCACTTCCCCCCGGTCAAAAGGGCCATCTGAAAAAAGTGTAAAATCCAGAAAGGCAGGACAGGCCATGGAGAACTGGGAGCCTTGTTATGCTGATGGGCGGGATGTAAATTGCCAACAGACACTCGGGAGAAGTGTATGGTGTTTCCTGAAACATCTAAAAAACAAAGCAACAGAGCCTAGGGCACTTCCACTTATGGTCCTATAGCTTAGGGAAATTAAAATCAAAAAGACACAGCCACCCCAAAGTTTGGGACGCCTCTGTTTACAAGAACCTCATTTACCGTACAAGTTCAACATCGCAGAAAGTGAAAAATGGATAAAGAAGTTGTGGTATTTACTTACAAAGCAATATCACTCAGCAATGAAATCTATGTCATCAGGCCCTTAGCAGCACAATGAGTGGATTCAGGTATGATGATTCTAACTGAAATAAGTCACACAGAAAAAGAAACATCATAAGATATCACTAATACACGGAATGTAAACTTGGCTACACAGGAACTGAATTACAAAACAGAACAGTGTCTCAAATTTAGAAAACCAACTTATGCTTGCTTAAGGGGAAAGGTGAGTTGGGGTGCTGCATAAAACCAGACATTGAAATGAGCACAGATAAACTTCCTTAAGCCAAATATGTAATAGACAAGAGCTACTCCTTGCTCAACGAAATGGACTCAACACCCCATATTAAATGCCTAAGAATGTACCTGACTAGTAATTATCTTAAAACCTATGGATTGCTATGTCTCCGAAAGGGAATCAAGCGTGTGTACAGGGGCATAAATGCAGCAGTGATAGGATTGGAGAGGTTTGGTGAGCAAATGAAGACCCTTTGAAATCATATTGCATGGTACTAATTCCACGGGTCTCAACTCTCCAGGTTTCAGGGATTCTTCCTTCAGCTAAAACATGCATGTGGAACCCAGAGTATGATCAACCATGTGAGCGGGAGACGTGTTCAAATATGTCTCAGTTTTCGTCCCCTGGTACTCGGGTGCAACATTCCAGACGCTTTACTAACACTCTCCCGACTTGGAGAGTCAGTGCCTTTAACCTCCTGTTTGGCCCTGTTTTCAATTTCAGTGGAAGATGAACAGGAATAGGGAGAACCAATGAGAGACAAGCTGGAGGTTTCTGGACGGGCAAATTTAACTCTCATTTCCCACCAAGGACAGGAATTAACCAAAGGCTCAGCGTGCCGTGCCGGAACCAGATTAGGGCCTGAAGCAATCCTGCGGTGTTGCGGCCAGCTCACAAGAAAGCGAGATGAAGAACGGAGCTCAGGGGCACAGGAATTCACAAACCTGCAGAGTTATAAATGACAGCAATCGTCCAAAAATATACTGAAGTAAGGCTGCCAAGAGGACTTGAAAGCGGGGCAGAATTGCAGGAAACCGATTTCAGGAGGTAGACTGGAATTGCATTTTAAGCATAGGAAAAGAGGCAGAACGTCCACAATGATGCACTTGGCCAAAAAGGGCGTATGCGTTTTTTCCTGAATCAGGAAAAAACGCATACGCACTTTTTAGCCAACCAAGCAAGCTTGCAAAGGAAATCTGCACTACAATGAAGTCTCACTTCCCCCCGGTCAGAAGGGCCATCTGAAAAAAGTGTAAAATCCAGAAAGGCAGGACAGGCCATGGAGAACTGGGAGCCTTGTTATGCTGATGGGCGGGATGTAAATTGCCAACAGACACTCGGGAGAAGTGTATGGTGTTTCCTGAAACATCTAAAAAACAAAGCAACAGAGCCTAGGGCACTTCCACTTATGGTCCTATAGCTTAGGGAAATTAAAATCAAAAAGACACAGCCACCCCACAGTTTGGGACAGCTCTGTTTACAAGAACCTCGTTTACGGTACAAGTTCAATATCGCAGAAAGTGAAAAATGGATAAAGAAGTTGTGGTACTTATGTACAATGCAAAATCACTGAGCCATGAAATCTATGTCATCAGGCCCGTAGCAGCATAATGAGTGGATTCAGGTATGATGATTCTAACTGAAATATGTCACACAGAAAAAGAAACATCATAAGATATCACTAATACATGGAATGTGAACTTGGCTACACATGAACTGAATTACAAAACAGAACAGGGTCTCAAGTTTAGAAAACCAACTTATGCTTCCTTAAGGGGGAAAGTGAGTTGGGGTGCTGCATAAAACCAGAGTTTGAAATTAGCACAGATACCATTCAATAAGCCAAATATGTAATAGACAAGACCTACCCCTTGCTCAACAAAATGGACTCAACAATGAGGTATCACCTCACACCTGATAGAATGGGCATCATGAGAAAATCTACAAACAAAAATGCTGGAAAGGGTGTGGAGAAAAGGAACCCTCTTCCACTATTGTTGGGAATATAAATTGATACAGTCACTACGGAGAACAATATGGAGTTTCTTAAGAAACTAACAATAGAATTACCATATGATACAGCAATCCCAGTACTGGACATATACCCAGACAAAACCATAAATCAAAACGAGACATTCACCGCAATGTTCATTGCATCACTATTTACAATATCGAGGTAATGGAAGCAACCTAAATGCCCACAGACAGACGAATGCATAAAGCTGTGGTACATATATAAAATGGAATATTACTAAGCCATGAAAAGGAATGAAATTGGGTCATTTGTAGAGACGTCGATGGATCTAGAGACTGTCATACAGAGTGAAGTAAGTCAGAAAGAGAAAAACAAATCTTGTATATTCATGCATATATGTGGAACCTAGAAAAACTGTACAGATTAACCATTTTGCAAGGCATAAATAGAGCAACAGATGTAGACAACAAATGTATGGACAACAAGGGGGGAAAGCTGTTGGGGGGGTGGTGGTGGGAGGAGTTGAGAGACTGGGATTGGCATGTATACATTTATATGTATAAAATAGATAACCAATAAGAACCTGCTGTATAAAAATATAAAATAAAATTCAAAATTAAAAAGAAATAAAATTTAAAAAATAAAACAGAAAAAACAATTATTCCCTTCACATACATGTATTTATATGAATAAATTATTTCCATGCTTATATCTGTAAATACAAAAAAGAGGAATAAAATCTACCTTGAACCAAAAACGAAAAAGAGAAAAAAAACACAGAACCCACCAGTTCCACAGAGGAAAACCGTATCAGGGCACTTGCTCCAGTTGTAAACAATTCTGAAGTTGGCCAGTGGTGGGGAATCGTCTCCCATTCAGCCAGCAGCCCCCACGCAACAAGCGTCCTCATTGCAAAGCTGGGGCACCGTGCCGAGGCATCTGTGAGTAAACGTGAGCTGAGCCCCAGGCCAGTTGCTGCTGAACTATTCCCACCCATCCCAGGTAAAACACCTGAATATATACAAGGACTTGAAAGCCTAGAGGAAGGGCCATAGAGCCACACGAGTGACAGCATGCCGGCCGACTTGGTGCCTGCAGGCCAGCCAGGATGGTCCTGGCCCTGGGTGCTCTTCTGGAAGATTTCCATTTCCCTGACTGAGATACCCGTCCTGTCCCTGCCCCCACTGCTTTTTTCCTTCTTCACCTCTGCCCAGGGAGAAATTCCAGCAGCAGGTATGGGTGACACATCCTCTTCTTTAGCAGGTGGCAGCCTGGCAACTGCTGCAGAAAGTCCAGCAGAGCCCCACTCACACTGGGCCACCCACAAAGCCGTGGCCTCTCACTCCCTCCCACCAGCCCAGCCCCGAGACTGCTGACAGGGCAGAGAAAATGGCGTCAGGCACGGCTGCAGGGGCTCTTGCTGCCTGGAGTGGTATTTATATTGATCTCAACCCAGGCACACCTGGGGAGGGCTGGCCCACACGGTAAGGCTGCCCAGGTCAGCCAATCATCACCCCTCAGGGGCTCACAGTTGCAGAAAATGGAACTTGCTGAACCGGCCAGGTCCAAGGAACAGGTGTGGGCTCCTGAGAGTCAGGATAGACAAGGGGCTGCAGCTTTGGCTTGTTTTCTAATCATTTTATCTGGCCCATGAGTGGGAGACAACTTCAAGAAAACCCTCTCCTTATGAGAGGAACCCAGGAGTCAGGGAGAGGAGGGGTGGGTGGTGGTTGGAGACAGAGGCCTGGTGCCCCGGGTGCAGTGGAAGTCTCTGGAAGACCAGGTGGAGGGAGGCCGCACAGAGTGATGCCCAGGGTCACAGACCTGTCGCAGCTGCTGTTTGTTAGTTCAAGTCCTGCTCTGAGGTGCTCTGTGCCAGCTCTGAGCGACAGGTGAGCTGGGGGTGCTCTGCAATGAGGGCTATGTGCACGGTTCCTGTGTGCCCAGCCCTGCCATGGTACCTGCAAGGGTAGCTCTGTATCCTGGGAAGGGCCTGACCACGAGAGCCCCGTGGGCTGGGGTGGGGGTGGGGTACCTGCCCAGGTGAGCTCCATATTCTGGGATTGGTCTGACCACGAGAGCCCCATGGGCTGCTGGGGACCTGGTAAAGGATGTCAGGACAGTCAGTGAAGCCACCGAGGATATACCTCCAGTTGCTCCTAATTCCTACACCCTGCTGGTCATTCTACCAACCACCAGGACATGGTATTCTGTATTAGTCTTCAATGATGCCTTCTTTTGTATTCCATTAGTCCCAGAGTCACAAGAAATTTTGGCTTGTGAGTGGCAGGACTCAACATACAACTAAAACAATACTTCCGGGCCGTCTTGCCCCAAGGGTGCAAAAATTCCCACACCATCTTTGGGGAAAGCTTAGCTAAAGACCTAAAAGTTCTACCTCTGGAAAAGGAAACCCTCCTTCAGTACGCAGACGACATTCTGATCGCCAGCCCTACTAAGGAGGCCTCTGAACTACCAAGCCAATAAAGGATAGAAGTTGTCCAAGAAAAAGCTCAAATATCACAGACTGCGGTGACCTGCCTGGGCTTCATTCTCACAGAAGGTCGGAGAAGCCCATCTCAGGAAAGGGAAGAAACCATTTGCAGCCTTACCCCTTTCTAAAACTAGAAGACAGCTTAGGGGTTCCTGGGGAGGCCAGGGTTTGCTGCTTCTGGATCCCTAACTACAGTCTACTAGCTGGGCCTCTATATGAAACACTGAAAGGAAAAGATGATGATCCTTTTGAATAGAATCCAGAAGTGGCCTTTCAAGAATGGAAAGAGCAGTCAATTCAGACCCTTGCCCTGGAACTCCCTAATTTAGCTAAACCCTTTGACCTTTACATTCCCGGTGAAAGGTGAATCGCCATTGGAGAATTAGTGCAAAAACTGGGACCACTTGAAATGGAACAATGCAAGAATGCCATCCAGGTAGGATAAACTACGGTCACCAAGGGGCTTGGCCCACTGCCGCATCTGGCCAAGATACTGGCGGTATCTAAAAACCTGGAAATCAGCAGCCCAAAAGGCCACCTCCTTCCTAAGGGAAAAGGACCCCACGTGGTGATCCTAACCACCAACGATGCCCTGAAGTTGCAGGGTTCGCTCCGTGGGCACACCGACCTCGAGTGAGGAGGCCCTCCAACTCCAACATCCAGAGAGATAACCGGGGGCAACAGGGCACCATGACGACTCATGTGAACATCACTTGACCTGGAGTTTCTCTCATAAAACAATAAGAGTGTGTCCCAAAAGAGTAGACTACTGCTTGCAGGACTTACTGCACCCAGAGGGGAGCTAATAATCTTGGCGGGGGAACCGTATATCACACTGTCACCATAGAAAAGCCTACAGACACCGTGATGATGGTGGCCAATAAGACCGGCTGGACTCCTGTTTACTTCAAAAGGCTGTTGACTCAGTGGTCATCATGGTCCTTGATCACCACTGACCCTGGACTGTCTGGGAGTTGAGCGGGCAGGGCTCTGACACCTGGTGCTGTTTGTACGTTAATTCAGGGGCCTAATTGAAGAAAGCGCAGACTACTGGTCAGAGCATCTAGGCTGACAGAAATGGTCAGCCTAAGGTGGCCGAACAAATGTGGGGCGGGGTGAAACCGGCCCCCACAGCGTCTCTGCACATCTCTTTCCTGGACCCTTAAAGGTCATTAGAATCTATAACACTTCCAATGCTGGTGCTCAGGTGGACGAGCAAGGAGGCAGGGGGCCTGGGGACAATCAACGTCACCTGGAGGCTGCTGGGGAGAAGCTCTGACCCTCGCCCCCGGGTATTAGGGCTCCCAACTCAGCACTCAGCAGTTACAGAAGAAGTGTCTGCACCCTCAGCACTCCAAGAATGAGGAACGGGACAAAAGGCAGAGGAGGGGTTTGTCCCCAGCAAAGCCCATTAAAAATCCCTGGGAGATAAAAATAGAATCTGGGCAATAAAGTCAAGTCTAACCTTTTTTATCCTTTGTGCTTTGTCTAATTTCACGTGCTCCTAGGGTCCCGCATGCAGAGGTTCCACACCCGGCACTTCAGACCAGATTTCCTAGTGCAGAATGGCTGGGTCGACACCTCAGCTCCTGGGGCCCAGTGCAGACTCCGCGATATAGAGCCTGAGCTGCAGCCAACCTGGCCCTCGAGAGCTCCGCCCCCTCCCTCCCACTGACTCTGACAGGATCTCTACACAGCAGCCCAGCCCACAGCCCACGGGGTAGTGCATGCTCTCACCTCTCCATTCTCTGATCAAAATATAAAGTTTCCTTTGCTTGTGAACCAAACTCAGTCTCGATCTGTTGGCCCCAATGACACTGGGCAGGGGGACACTTGTTGGGGTCCACTCTGGAGGATCAGTAACAGAAATTGAGACTATTGTAACCTCAATGAACAGATGTGTGAGCCAAACTGTAGTTAACATAGAACAGTGTATAAGGCTCGGGTAAAATAAGATGTTTCTAACACTTCCATTTGATATTTCCATCACTTTATTATAAGCAAGTTCAGTGAAAAGGTTTGTCTTATTTGTCAGGTCAATATTAGAGAAATGAAGTGATTTCTTTCCAAGGATGTACATCTAATAATCTTGGTTAAAGCTTCAATCTTGTTTTAAATGCTTTTCCATTGAAAATGATACCTCTCTTTCAGCTCCCCCATTTCTGAGAAGTATAAAATCTTATAATTTATTATTACCAAAGGGGAAAGGTGGGAGGAGGGATAAATTAACAGTTTGGGATTAACACATACACACTGCTATGTATAAAATAGATCATCAACAAGGAACTACTGTATAGCACAGGGAACTACACTCAACATTTTGCAATAACCTATAAGGGGAAATAATCTGAAAAAGAATAGATATTTTTATTGACATCATCTATCAATGACAGTTAAAGTGTAACCTAAGGGAAGCTGGTGGTGAGTGCTTCTGACCCTGAAGACTTCAATCATCTAAAGTTTGGACTCTGCCTACTTCCCAAGGCCCTTAATGAACATATGTGTAGCCGTAGCTTAAAAAATTCCCCAGTTTGGGTTTCGGGGAGACACTGATTTTGAAAAAGCCCTGGTGTTCTCCTTACATGAATGGGACTCTTCCTACTGCTAAAACATGTCTGTCACACCCAGAGGATGGTATACCGTCTGATCGGGAAGAGTTTGGAAAAGGCATCTCCTCTCCTCATCTCCTGGTGCTCGGGTTCACCCCTCCAGCGTCTTTACTAACAGTCTCCCCACTTGGAGATGTCAGCACTGTCAACATCCTGTTGCGTACAGTTTGGAATTTGTCCAGAGGATGAAGCGGAAGGATGAGGAACAATGAGAGACAAGTCCTAGGTGTTCAGACAGGCACATGTCACTCTAATTTCCAATCAGGAAGACGAATTGACCAAAGGCTAGGGTTGCCCATGGAAACAGTATAGGGCTTGAGGAAATCCCGCTGCTTTGTGGCCAGTTCCCATAAACACAAGTTGAACAATGGAACTCAGGGGCAGTAAAATTCACGAAACTGCAGAGTTGAAAATATCCATCACTGAAAAATGTCTTGAGGAAAGTCAGAGAAAAGGACTTGTAAGCAAGGGAGAATGGCAGGAAAGGGATTTGAGGAGGTAGAAAGGACTCGCCATTAAGCACAAGAAAAGGAGCTGAACATTGCCAACATTGCAGTTGGCCAAAAAGGGTGTATGCGTTTTTTTCTGTATATATTCAAGAAAAGGGCATACACTTTTTTAGCCAACCAAACAGGTGGGCACTGGAAGTCAATACTACAAAAGATATCACTTCGCATCAGTCAGAAGAGCCATCCTCATAAAGCGTAAACAACAGAAATGCAGGACAGGGCAAGGAGAAGAGGGAGCCCTGTGAGACTTATAGTGGAAATGTATATTGCCAACGGCCATTCTGGAGAAGTGTATTGTGTTTACTAAAGCATCTAAAAAATGAGCTACAGAGCATAGGGCACTTGCACTCATGGGCGTATATCTTGAGAAAAACAAAAATCGAGAGGACACAGGCACCCCAATGTTTACCCCCTCTCTGTTTAAAAGATCCTCAACTAGGATATAACTTAAATGTCTCTGGAGGGAAAAAATGGGTAGAGATGTGGTACTTAGGTAGAGTGGAATATTATTCAGCCTGGAAATCAATGAAATATGGCCAGTTGTAACAACTCCGGAGGAGTTACGTATGATCTTTCTAAGTGACATAATTCAAAAAGAAAAAGACACATATCATAAGATATCACTTAAAGGTGGAATCCAAAATGGCTACACATGAAATAAATTACAAAACAAAAACATAGTCAAATATGTAGAAAACACGCATAAGGCTGCTAAACGGGAAAGGTGGGGAGGGGTGAGGCATCACCCAGGAGGTTGAAATTAGCAAAGATACCATTCCAAATACCAAACTGATAATCAACAAGGCCTACACGGTAGCTAAAAGAACTGCACTCAGCACACTCAAGTCACCGGAAAAGAATATATACAACTGGTAAGAATCTGAAAAAGAATTTACTGATGTCTCTCTGTACGTGAATCAAGTGGATGTACAGCAGCAAGAAACAGAGCTTTGAAAATCAGCTGTAACCAATATAGTAATAAATTGAAAAAAATAAACGACAGAGAGACAGAGAAAACCTCTTACAACTTTTCCTCAGGGCCGGTGATGCAACATGGATTGAACACATCTAGACCCACAGCAGGATGAGACATAAGGCTGGAAACTGTTTGCGCTAAGAGAAATGTGAGGTTGGGTGAGGAAATGCACACCCTTTAAAGTAATACTACCTGGTACCCATTCAATGGGTCCCAAATATGCAGGTTCAAGGGATCTTCCTACAGCTAAAACATGCATGGAAAACCCAGAGGACTGTACACCATGTGATCGGGAGATGTGTCTAAAATGCAGCTCATTTATCCTCTCCTGGTGCTCCTATTCACCATTCCAGCCACGTTACTTAGAATCTCCCCACTTGGAGAATCAGCACATTTCAACTTCTGTTTCACACATTTTGCAAATTGTGAGGAGGATGAACGGGGAACCAATGAGAGAATAGTTGTAGGGGTTTGGACGGGCACATATCACTCTAATTTCCCATTAAGAATAAGAATTGAAAAAAGGCTCAGCCCGCCTCGCCCGAGCCAAAATAGGGCCTGAAGCAATCCTGCGGGTTTGAGGCCAGCTCACAAAAGAGCAACTTAAAAAATGGAGCTCAGGGTCACTGCAATTCACAAACCTGCAGAGTTATAAATGAAAACTAACGTCCAAAAATATGTTGAGGTAAGGCAAAGAAGAGGATCTGAATGCAAGACAGAATTGCAAGAAACAGATTTCAAGAGATAGATTGGACTCGTCTTTAAAGCACATGAAAAGCGGCAGAATTTCGACAATGATGCAGTTGGCCCAAAAGGGCGTATGCGTTTTTTCCTGATTATATCCAGGAAAAAACGCATACGCACTTTATGGGCAACGAAGCAAGCAAGCAATGCAAATGTGCACAACAAAGAAGTCTCATTTCCCACTGGTCAAAAGGGCCATCCTAAAAAATTGTAAAAACCAGAAATGCAGGACAGGCCATGGAGAACAGGGAGCCTTTATACGCTGATGGGCAGTGTGTGAACTGCCGAGAGCCACTCTGGAGAAGTGTATGGTGGTTCCTAAATCATCTAAAAAACAGAGCTACAGAGCATAGGACACTTCCAATCATGGGAGTATATCTAGGGAAATCTAAAAATTAACAAGACACAAGCACACCACAGTTTAGGGCTACTCTGTTTACAAGAACCTCAACTTCAGTATACCTTAAATATCCCAGGAAAGAGAACAATGGATAAAGAAGATGTGGTACTTATGTACAATGGAATATCTCTTCACCATGAAATCAATGTAATAAGGCTAGTAGAAGGATAAAGAGTGGATTTAGGTCCGATAATACTACTTGAAATAAGTCAAACAGAAAAAGAAACATATCATAAGATATCACTTATAGAGGGAGGGTAAATATGGCTGCACAAGAAATGAATTACAGAACAGAACAGTGTCTCACATTTAGAAAACACACTTATTTCAGCTTAAGGGGAAAGGAGAGGTGGGGTGATGCATAAAACCAGAGTTTGAAATTAGCACAGATACCGTTCAATAAACCAAATAGATATTAGACAAGATCTACACCTTGCTCAATGAACTGGCCTCAACACACCCTATACACCGCAGAGAAATATATCTGAGTAATAAGAATCTTAAAACCCATGTATTGATATATCTCCATAAGGGAATCAAGTGTGTGCAGAGTGGCACAAACACAGCAGTGAAAATGAGCTAAACCCCATTATAGAAATAAATTTAAAAAACAAAACGCAGAAACAATGAAAGAGAGAAAAATTCTTACAAAATTCGCTCAGGGGCTGTGATGCAACCTGGATTGACCACATATAAACCCACAGCTGGATAAGACATAAGGCTGGACACTTGGGGCTGAGAGGATTGATGAGCTTTGGTGAGCAACTGCCAAAAGTTTAATGCAATACTTCATGCTACTCATTCCAAGGGTCCCAACACTCCAGGTTGAAGGGAATCTTCCTACAGCTAAACCATGCTTGGGAAACCCAGCGACTGGTATACCATATGATCGGGAAAGGTTTCTAAAACGCACCTCATTTTTCCTCTCCTGGGGCTCCGGATCGACATTCCAGCCGCTTTACCAAAAATATCCCCACATGGAGAGTCAATGCCTTTAAGTTCTGGTATCGCACAGTCTGCAGTTAGTGCGGAGGATGAATGGGAATAGGGGGAACCAGTGAGAAACTAGCTGTAGCGGTTTCAATGGGCACATGTCACTCTAAATTCACATCAGTAAGAAGAATAAACCAAAGGCACAGCAAGGTGCCCCAGAAGAAGAATAGGGCCTGAAGGAATCCTGTGGTTATGAGGCAAGATCACAAAAATAAGAGCTGAAAAATGGAGCTAAGGGCCACTGCAATTCAAAAACCTGCAGAGTTATAAAGGCCAACTATTTTCAAAAAATATATTGAGGTAAGGCTATGAAGAGGCATTGAAAGCAAGGCAGAATTGCAGGAAAACGATTTCAGGAGGTAGACTGGAATTGCATTTAAAGCATAGGAAAAGAGGCAGAACGTCCACAATGATTCACTTGGCCAAAAAGGGCGTATGCCTTTTTTCCTGAATTTATTCAGGAAAAAAGGCATACGCCCTTTTTGGCCAACCAAGCAAGCTTGCAAAGGAAATCTGCACTACAATGAAGTCTCACTTCCCCCTGGTCAAAAGGGCCATCTGAAAAAAGTGTAAAATCCAGAAAGGCAGGACAGGCCATGGAGAACTGGGAGCCTTGTTATGCTGATGGGCGGGATGTGTATGGTGTTTCCTGAAACATCTAAAAAACAAAGCAACAGAGCCTAGGGCACTTCCACTTATGGTCCTATAGCTTAGGGAAATTAAAATCAAAAAGACACAGCCACCCCAAAATTTGGGACGCCTCTGTTTACAAGAACCTCGTTAACCGTACAAGTTCAACATCACAGAAAGTGAAAAATGGATAAAGAACTTGTGGTACTTACGTACAATGCAGTATCACTCAGCAATGAAATCTATGTCATCAGGCCCTTAGCAGCACAATGAGTGGATTCAGGTATGATGATTCTAACTGAAATAAGTCACACAGAAAAAGAAACATCATAAGATATCAGTAATACACGGAATGTAAACTTGGCTACACAGGAACTGAATTACAGAACAGAACAGGGTCTCAAATTTAGAAAACCAACTTATGCTTGCTTAAGGGGAAAGGTGAGTTGGGGTGCTGCATAAAACCAGAGATTGAAATGAGCACAGATAAAGTTCCTTAAGCCAAATATGGAATAGACAAGAGCTACTCCTTGCTCAACGAAATGGACTCAACACCGCATATTAAATGCCTAAGAATGTACCTGACTAGTAAGTATCTTAAAACCTATGGATTGCTATGTCTCCGAAAGAGAATCAAGCATGTGTACAGGGGCATAAACGCAGCAGTGATAGGATTGGAGAGGTTCGGTGAGCAAATGAAGACCCTTTGAAGTCATATTGCATGGTACCCATTCCACGGGTTTCAACTACCCAGGTTTAAGGTATTCTTCCTTCAGCTAAAACATGCATGTGGAACCTAGAGTATGATCAACCATGTGATCGGGAGACGTGTTCAAATATGTCTCAGTTTTCGTACCCTGGTACTCAGGTGCAACATTCCAGACGCTTTACTAACACCCTCCCGACTTGGAGAGTCAGTCCCTTTAACCTCCTGTTTGGCCCAGTTTGCAATTTCTGCGGAAGATGAACAGGAATAGCGAGAACCAATGAGAGACTAGCTGGAGGTGTCTGGACGGGCAAATTTAACTCTCATTTCCCACCAGGAAGAGGAATTAACCAAAGGCTCAGCGTGCCGTGCCGGAACAAGATTAGGGCCTGAAGCCATCCTGCGGTGTTGCGGCCAGCTCAAAAGAAAGCGAGTTGAAGAAAGGAGCTCAGGGGCACTGTAATTCACAAACCTGCAGAGTTATAAATGACAGCTATCGTCCAAAAATATACTGAAGTAAGGCTGCCAAGAGGACTTGAAAGCGGGGCAGAATTGCAGGAAACCGATTTCAGGAGGTAGACTGGAATTGCATTGAAAGCATAGGAAAAGAGGCAGAACGTCCACAATGATGCACTTGGCCAAAAAGGGCGTATGCGTTTTTTCCTGAATATATTCAGGAAAAAACGCATACGCCCTTTTTGGCCAACCAAGCAAGCTTGCAAAGGAAATCTGCACTACAATGAAGTCTCACTTCCCCCCGG
This sequence comes from Pseudorca crassidens, assembly GCF_039906515.1. Taxonomy (NCBI): domain Eukaryota; kingdom Metazoa; phylum Chordata; class Mammalia; order Artiodactyla; family Delphinidae; genus Pseudorca; species Pseudorca crassidens. The sequence goes on along the minus strand of NW_027136092.1, from coordinate 227,883 downwards.
TCAAAAGGGCCATCTGAAAAAAGTGTAAAATCCAGAAAGGCAGGACAGGCCATGGAGAACTGGGAGCCTTGTTATGCTGATGGGCGGGATGTAAATTGCCAACAGACACTCGGGAGAAGTGTATGGTGTTTCCTGAAACATCTAAAAAACAAAGCAACAGAGCCTAGGGCACTTCCACTTATGGTCCTATAGCTTAGGGAAATTAAAATCAAAAAGACACAGCCACCCCAAAGTTTGGGACGCCTCTGTTTACAAGAACCTCGTTTAGCGTACAAGTTCAACATCGCAGAAAGTGAAAAATGGATAAAGAAGTTGTGGTATTTACTTACAAAGCAATATCACTCAGCAATGAAATCTATGTCATCAGGCCCTTAGCAGCACAATGAGTGGATTCAGGTATGATGATTCTAACTGAAATAAGTCACACAGAAAAATAAACATCATAAGATATCAGTAATACACGGAATGTAAACTTGGCTACACAGGAACTGAATTACAGAACAGAACAGGGTCTCAAATTTAGAAAACCAACTTATGCTTGCTTAAGGGGAAAGGTGAGTTGGGGTGCTGCATAAAACCAGAGATTGAAATGAGCACAGATAAAGTTCCTTAAGCCAAATATGGAATAGACAAGAGCTACTCCTTGCTCAACGAAATGGACTCAACACCGCATATTAAATGCCTAAGAATGTACCTGACTAGTAAGTATCTTAAAACCTATGGATTGCTATGTCTCCGAAAGAGAATCAAGCATGTGTACAGGGGCATAAACGCAGCAGTGATAGGATTGGAGAGGTTCGGTGGGCAAATGAAGACCCTTTGAAGTCATATTGCATGGTACCCATTCCACGGGTTTCAACTACCCAGGTTTAAGGTATTCTTCCTTCAGCTAAAACATGCATGTGGAACCTAGAGTATGATCAACCATGTGATCAGGAGACGTGTTCAAATATGTCTCAGTTTTTGTACCCTGGTACTCGGGTGCAACATTCCAGACGCTTTACTAACACCCTCCCGACTTGGAGAGTCAGTCCCTTTAACCTCCTGTTTGGCCCAGTTTGCAATTTCTGCGGAAGATGAACAGGAATAGCGAGAACCAATGAGAGACTAGCTGGAGGTTTCTGGACGGGCAAATTTAACTCTCATTTCCCACCAGGAAGAGGAATTAACCAAAGGCTCAGCGTGCCGTGCCGGAACCAGATTAGGGCCTGAAGCCATCCTGCGGTGTTGCGGCCAGCTCAAAAGAAAGCGAGTTGAAGAAAGGAGCTCAGGGGCACTGTAATTCACAAACCTGCAGAGTTATAAATGACAGCTATCGTCCAAAAATATACTGAAGTAAGGCTGCCAAGAGGACTTGAAAGCGGGGCAGAATTGCAGGAAACCGATTTCAGGAGGTAGACTGGAATTGCATTGAAAGCATAGGAAAAGAGGCAGAACGTCCACAATGATGCACTTGGCCAAAAAGGGCGTATGCGTTTTTTCCTGAATATATTCAGGAAAAAACGCATACGCCCTTTTTGGCCAACCAAGCAAGCTTGCAAAGGAAATCTGCACTACAATGAAGTCTCACTTCCCCCCGGTCAAAAGGGCCATCTGAAAAAAGTGTAAAATCCAGAAAGACAGGACAGGCCATGGAGAACTGGGAGCCTTGTTATGCTGATGGGCGGGATGTAAATTGCCAACAGACACTCCGGAGAAGTGTATGGTGTTTCCTGAAACATCTAAAAAACAAAGCAACAGAGCCTAGGGCACTTCCACTTATGGTCCTATAGCTTAGGGAAATTAAAATCAAAAAGACACAGCCACCCCAAAGTTTGGGACGCCTCTGTTTACAAGAACCTCGTTTACAGTACAAGTTCAACATCGCAGAAAGTGAAAAATGGATAAAGAAGTTGTGGTATTTACTTACAAAGCAATATCACTCAGCAATGAAATCTATGTCATCAGGCCCTTAGCAGCACAATGAGTGGATTCAGGTATGATGATTCTAACTGAAATAAGTCACACAGAAAAAGAAACATCATAAGATATCAGTAATACACGGAATGTAAACTTGGCTACACAGGAACTGAATTACAGAACAGAACAGGGTCTCAAATTTAGAAAACCAACTTATGCTTGCTTAAGGGTAAAGGTGAGTTGGGGTGCTGCATAAAACCAGAGATTGAAATGAACACAGATAAAGTTCCTTAAGCCAAATATGGAATAGACAAGAGCTACTCCTTGCTCAACGAAATGGACTCAACACCGCATATTAAATGCCTAAGAATGTACCTGACTAGTAAGTATCTTAAAACCTATGGATTGCTATGTCTCCGAAAGAGAATCAAGCATGTGTACAGGGGCATAAATGCAGCAGTGATAGGATTGGAGAGGTTTGGTGAGCAAATGAAGACCCTTTGAAGTCATATTGCATGGTACCCATTCCACGGGTTTCAACGACCCAGGTTTAAGGTATTCTTCCTTCAGCTAAAACATGCATGTGGAACCTAGAGTATGATCAACCATGTGATCGGGAGACGTGTTCAAATATGTCTCAGTTTTCGTACCCTGGTACTCGGGTGCAACATTCCAGACGCTTTACTAACACCCTCCCGACTTGGAGAGTCAGTCCCTTTAACCTCCTGTTTGGCCCAGTTTGCAATTTCTGCGGAAGATGAACAGGAATAGCGAGAACCAATGAGAGACTAGCTGGAGGTGTCTGGACGGGCAAATTTAACTCTCATTTCCCACCAGGAAGAGGAATTAACCAAAGGCTCAGCGTGCCGTGCCGGAACCAGATTAGGGCCTGAAGCCATCCTGCGGTGTTGCGGCCAGCTCAAAAGAAAGCGAGTTGAAGAAAGGAGCTCAGGGGCACTGTAATTCACAAACCTGCAGAGTTATAAATGACAGCTATCGTCCAAAAATATACTGAAGTAAGGCTGCCAAGAGGACTTTAAAGCGGGGCAGAATTGCAGGAAACCGATTTCAGGAGGCAGACTGGAATTGCATTGAAAGCATAGGAAAAGAGGCAGAACGTCCACAATGATGCACTTGGCCAAAAAGGGCGTATGCGTTTTTTCCTGAATATATTCAGGAAAAAACGCATACGCCCTTTTTGGCCAACCAAGCAAGCTTGCAAAGGAAATCTGCACTACAAAGAAGTCTCACTTCCCCCCGGTCAAAAGGGCCATCTGAAAAAAGTGTAAAATCCAGAAAGGCAGGACAGGCCATGGAGAACTGGGAGCCTTGTTATGCTGATGGGCGGGATGTAAATTGCCAACAGACACTCGGGAGAAGTGTATGGTGTTTCCTGAAACATCTAAAAAACAAAGCAACAGAGCCTAGGGCACTTCCACTTATGGTCCTATAGCTTAGGGAAATTAAAATCAAAAAGACACAGCCACCCCAAAGTTTGGGACGCCTCTGTTTACAAGAACCTCGTTTAGCGTACAAGTTCAACATCGCAGAAAGTGAAAAATTGATAAAGAAGTTGTGGTATTTACTTACAAAGCAATATCACTCAGCAATGAAATCTATGTCATCAGGCCCTTAGCAGCACAATGAGTGGATTCAGGTATGATGATTCTAACTGAAATAAGTCACACAGAAAAAGAAACATCATAAGATATCAGTAATACACGGAATGTAAACTTGGCTACACAGGAACTGAATTACAGAACAGAACAGGGTCTCAAATTTAGAAAACCAACTTATGCTTGCTTAAGGGTAAAGGTGAGTTGGGGTGCTGCATAAAACCAGAGATTGAAATGAGCACAGATAAAGTTCCTTAAGCCAAATATGGAATAGACAAGAGCTACTCCTTGCTCAACGAAATGGACTCAACACCGCATATTAAATGCCTAAGAATGTACCTGACTAGTAAGTATCTTAAAACCTATGGATTGCTATGTCTCCGAAAGAGAATCAAGCATGTGTACAGGGGCATAAACGCAGCAGTGATAGGATTGGAGAGGTTCGGTGAGCAAATGAAGACCCTTTGAAGTCATATTGCATGGTACCCATTCCACGGGTTTCAACTACCCAGGTTTAAGGTATTCTTCCTTCAGCTAAAACATGCATGTGGAACCTAGAGTATGATCAACCATGTGATCGGGAGACGTGTTCAAATATGTCTCAGTTTTCGTACCCTGGTACTCGGGTGCAACATTCCAGACGCTTTACTAACACCCTCCCGACTTGGAGAGTCAGTCCCTTTAACCTCCTGTTTGGCCCAGTTTGCAATTTCTGCGGAAGATGAACAGGAATAGCGAGAACCAATGAGAGACTAGCTGGAGGTGTCTGGACGGGCAAATTTAACTCTCATTTCCCACCAGGAAGAGGAATTAACCAAAGGCTCAGCGTGCCGTGCCGGAACCAGATTAGGGCCTGAAGCCATCCTGCGGTGTTGCGGCCAGCTCAAAAGAAAGCGAGTTGAAGAAAGGAGCTCAGGGGCACTGTAATTCACAAACCTGCAGAGTTATAAATGACAGCTATCGTCCAAAAATATACTGAAGTAAGGCTGCCAAGAGGACTTGAAAGCGGGGCAGAATTGCAGGAAACCGATTTCAGGAGGCAGACTGGAATTGCATTGAAAGCATAGGAAAAGAGGCAGAACGTCCACAATGATGCACTTGGCCAAAAAGGGCGTATGCGTTTTTTCCTGAATATATTCAGGAAAAAACGCATACGCCCTTTTTGGCCAACCAAGCAAGCTTGCAAAGGAAATCTGCACTACAATGAAGTCTCACTTCCCCCCGGTCAAAAGGGCCATCTGAAAAAAGTGTAAAATCCAGAAAGGCAGGACAGGCCATGGAGAACTGGGAGCCTTGTTATGCTGATGGGCGGGATGTAAATTGCCAACAGACACTCGGGAGAAGTGTATGGTGTTTCCTGAAACATCTAAAAAACAAAGCAACAGAGCCTAGGGCACTTCCACTTATGGTCCTATAGCTTAGGGAAATTAAAATCAAAAAGACACAGCCACCCCAAAGTTTGGGACGCCTCTGTTTACAAGAACCTCGTTTACAGTACAAGTTCAACATCGCAGAAAGTGAAAAATGGATAAAGAAGTTGTGATATTTACTTACAAAGCAATATCACTCAGCAATGAAATCTATGTCATCAGGCCCTTAGCAGCACAATGAGTGGATTCAGGTATGATGATTCTAACTGAAATAAGTCACACAGAAAAAGAAACATCATAAGATATCAGTAATACACGGAATGTAAACTTGGCTACACAGGAACTGAATTACAGAACAGAACAGGGTCTCAAATTTAGAAAACCAACTTATGCTTGCTTAAGGGTAAAGGTGAGTTGGGGTGCTGCATAAAACCAGAGATTGAAATGAGCACAGATAAAGTTCCTTAAGCCAAATATGGAATAGACAAGAGCTACTCCTTGCTCAACGAAATGGACTCAACACCGCATATTAAATGCCTAAGAATGTACCTGACTAGTAAGTATCTTAAAACCTATGGATTGCTATGTCTCCGAAAGAGAATCAAGCATGTGTACAGGGGCATAAACGCAGCAGTGATAGGATTGGAGAGGTTCGGTGAGCAAATGAAGACCCTTTGAAGTCATATTGCATGGTACCCATTCCACGGGTTTCAACTACCCAGGTTTAAGGTATTCTTCCTTCAGCTAAAACATGCATGTGGAACCTAGAGTATGATCAACCATGTGATCGGGAGACGTGTTCAAATATGTCTCAGTTTTCGTACCCTGGTACTCGGGTGCAACATTCCAGACGCTTTACTAACACCCTCCCGACTTGGAGAGTCAGTCCCTTTAACCTCCTGTTTGGCCCAGTTTGCAATTTCTGCGGAAGATGAACAGGAATAGCGAGAACCAATGAGAGACTAGCTGGAGGTGTCTGGACGGGCAAATTTAACTCTCATTTCCCACCAGGAAGAGGAATTAACCAAAGGCTCAGCGTGCCGTGCCGGAACCAGATTAGGGCCTGAAGCCATCCTGCGGTGTTGCGGCCAGCTCAAAAGAAAGCGAGTTGAAGAAAGGAGCTCAGGGGCACTGTAATTCACAAACCTGCAGAGTTATAAATGACAGCTATCGTCCAAAAATATACTGAAGTAAGGCTGCCAAGAGGACTTGAAAGCGGGGCAGAATTGCAGGAAACCGATTTCAGGAGGTAGACTGGAATTGCATTGAAAGCATAGGAAAAGAGGCAGAACGTCCACAATGATGCACTTGGCCAAAAAGGGCGTATGCGTTTTTTCCTGAATATATTCAGGAAAAAACGCATACGCCCTTTTTGGCCAACCAAGCAAGCTTGCAAAGGAAATCTGCACTACAATGAAGTCTCACTTCCCCCCGGTCAAAAGGGCCATCTGAAAAAAGTGTAAAATCCAGAAAGACAGGACAGGCCATGGAGAACTGGGAGCCTTGTTATGCTGATGGGCGGGATGTAAATTGCCAACAGATACTCGGGAGAAGTGTATGGTGTTTCCTGAAACATCTAAAAAACAAAGCAACAGAGCCTAGGGCACTTCCACTTATGGTCCTATAGCTTAGGGAAATTAAAATCAAAAAGACACAGCCACCCCAAAGTTTGGGACGCCTCTGTTTACAAGAACCTCGTTTACAGTACAAGTTCAACATCGCAGAAAGTGAAAAATGGATAAAGAAGTTGTGGTATTTACTTACAAAGCAATATCACTCAGCAATGAAATCTATGTCATCAGGCCCTTAGCAGCACAATGAGTGGATTCAGGTATGATGATTCTAACTGAAATAAGTCACACAGAAAAAGAAACATCATAAGATATCAGTAATACACGGAATGTAAACTTGGCTACACAGGAACTGAATTACAGAACAGAACAGGGTCTCAAATTTAGAAAACCAACTTATGCTTGCTTAAGGGTAAAGGTGAGTTGGGGTGCTGCATAAAACCAGAGATTGAAATGAACACAGATAAAGTTCCTTAAGCCAAATATGGAATAGACAAGAGCTACTCCTTGCTCAACGAAATGGACTCAACACCGCATATTAAATGCCTAAGAATGTACCTGACTAGTAAGTATCTTAAAACCTATGGATTGCTATGTCTCCGAAAGAGAATCAAGCATGTGTACAGGGGCATAAACGCAGCAGTGATAGGATTGGAGAGGTTCGGTGAGCAAATGAAGACCCTTTGAAGTCATATTGCATGGTACCCATTCCACGGGTTTCAACTACCCAGGTTTAAGGTATTCTTCCTTCAGCTAAAACATGCATGTGGAACCTAGAGTATGATCAACCATGTGATCGGGAGACGTGTTCAAATATGTCTCAGTTTTCGTACCCTGGTACTCGGGTGCAACATTCCAGACGCTTTACTAACACCCTCCCGACTTGGAGAGTCAGTCCCTTTAACCTCCTGTTTGGCCCAGTTTGCAATTTCTGCGGAAGATGAACAGGAATAGCGAGAACCAATGAGAGACTAGCTGGAGGTGTCTGGACGGGCAAATTTAACTCTCATTTCCCACCAGGAAGAGGAATTAACCAAAGGCTCAGCGTGCCGTGCCGGAACCAGATTAGGGCCTGAAGCCATCCTGCGGTGTTGCGGCCAGCTCAAAAGAAAGCGAGTTGAAGAAAGGAGCTCAGGGGCACTGTAATTCACAAACCTGCAGAGTTATAAATGACAGCTATCGTCCAAAAATATACTGAAGTAAGGCTGCCAAGAGGACTTGAAAGCGGGGCAGAATTGCAGGAAACCGATTTCAGGAGGTAGACTGGAATTGCATTGAAAGCATAGGAAAAGAGGCAGAACGTCCACAATGATGCACTTGGCCAAAAAGGGCGTATGCGTTTTTTCCTGAATATATTCAGGAAAAAACGCATACGCCCTTTTTGGCCAACCAAGCAAGCTTGCAAAGGAAATCTGCACTACAATGAAGTCTCACTTCCCCCCGGTCAAAAGGGCCATCTGAAAAAAGTGTAAAATCCAGAAAGGCAGGACAGGCCATGGAGAACTGGGAGCCTTGTTATGCTGATGGGCGGGATGTAAATTGCCAACAGACACTCGGGAGAAGTGTATGGTGTTTCCTGAAACATCTAAAAAACAAAGCAACAGAGCCTAGGGCACTTCCACTTATGGTCCTATAGCTTAGGGAAATTAAAATCAAAAAGACACAGCCACCCCAAAGTTTGGGACGCCTCTGTTTACAAGAACCTCGTTTACAGTACAAGTTCAACATCGCAGAAAGTGAAAAATGGATAAAGAAGTTGTGGTATTTACTTACAAAGCAATATCACTCAGCAATGAAATCTATGTCATCAGGCCCTTAGCAGCACAATGAGTGGATTCAGGTATGATGATTCTAACTGAAATAAGTCACACAGAAAAAGAAACATCATAAGATATCAGTAATACACGGAATGTAAACTTGGCTACACAGGAACTGAATTACAGAACAGAACAGGGTCTCAAATTTAGAAAACCAACTTATGCTTGCTTAAGGGTAAAGGTGAGTTGGGGTGCTGCATAAAACCAGAGATTGAAATGAACACAGATAAAGTTCCTTAAGCCAAATATGGAATAGACAAGAGCTACTCCTTGCTCAACGAAATGGACTCAACACCGCATATTAAATGCCTAAGAATGTACCTGACTAGTAAGTATCTTAAAACCTATGGATTGCTATGTCTCCGAAAGAGAATCAAGCATGTGTACAGGGGCATAAACGCAGCAGTGATAGGATTGGAGAGGTTCGGTGAGCAAATGAAGACCCTTTGAAGTCATATTGCATGGTACCCATTCCACGGGTTTCAACTACCCAGGTTTAAGGTATTCTTCCTTCAGCTAAAACATGCATGTGGAACCTAGAGTATGATCAACCATGTGATCGGGAGACGTGTTCAAATATGTCTCAGTTTTCGTACCCTGGTACTCGGGTGCAACATTCCAGACGCTTTACTAACACCCTCCCGACTTGGAGAGTCAGTCCCTTTAACCTCCTGTTTGGCCCAGTTTGCAATTTCTGCGGAAGATGAACAGGAATAGCGAGAACCAATGAGAGACTAGCTGGAGGTGTCTGGACGGGCAAATTTAACTCTCATTTCCCACCAGGAAGAGGAATTAACCAAAGGCTCAGCGTGCCGTGCCGGAACCAGATTAGGGCCTGAAGCCATCCTGCGGTGTTGCGGCCAGCTCAAAAGAAAGCGAGTTGAAGAAAGGAGCTCAGGGGCACTGTAATTCACAAACCTGCAGAGTTATAAATGACAGCTATCGTCCAAAAATATACTGAAGTAAGGCTGCCAAGAGGACTTGAAAGCGGGGCAGAATTGCAGGAAACCGATTTCAGGAGGTAGACTGGAATTGCATTGAAAGCATAGGAAAAGAGGCAGAACGTCCACAATGATGCACTTGGCCAAAAAGGGCGTATGCGTTTTTTCCTGAATATATTCAGGAAAAAACGCATACGCCCTTTTTGGCCAACCAAGCAAGCTTGCAAAGGAAATCTGCACTACAATGAAGTCTCACTTCCCCCCGGTCAAAAGGGCCATCTGAAAAAAGTGTAAAATCCAGAAAGACAGGACAGGCCATGGAGAACTGGGAGCCTTGTTATGCTGATGGGCGGGATGTAAATTGCCAACAGATACTCGGGAGAAGTGTATGGTGTTTCCTGAAACATCTAAAAAACAAAGCAACAGAGCCTAGGGCACTTCCACTTATGGTCCTATAGCTTAGGGAAATTAAAATCAAAAAGACACAGCCACCCCAAAGTTTGGGACGCCTCTGTTTACAAGAACCTCGTTTAGCGTACAAGTTCAACATCGCAGAAAGTGAAAAATGGATAAAGAAGTTGTGGTATTTACTTACAAAGCAATATCACTCAGCAATGAAATCTATGTCATCAGGCCCTTAGCAGCACAATGAGTGGATTCAGGTATGATGATTCTAACTGAAATAAGTCACACAGAAAAAGAAACATCATAAGATATCAGTAATACACGGAATGTAAACTTGGCTACACAGGAACTGAATTACAGAACAGAACAGGGTCTCAAATTTAGAAAACCAACTTATGCTTGCTTAAGGGTAAAGGTGAGTTGGGGTGCTGCATAAAACCAGAGATTGAAATGAACACAGATAAAGTTCCTTAAGCCAAATATGGAATAGACAAGAGCTACTCCTTGCTCAACGAAATGGACTCAACACCGCATATTAAATGCCTAAGAATGTACCTGACTAGTAAGTATCTTAAAACCTATGGATTGCTATGTCTCCGAAAGAGAATCAAGCATGTGTACAGGGGCATAAACGCAGCAGTGATAGGATTGGAGAGGTTCGGTGAGCAAATGAAGACCCTTTGAAGTCATATTGCATGGTACCCATTCCACGGGTTTCAACTACCCAGTTTTAAGGTATTCTTCCTTCAGCTAAAACATGCATGTGGAACCTAGAGTATGATCAACCATGTGATCGGGAGACGTGTTCAAATATGTCTCAGTTTTCGTACCCTGGTACTCGGGTGCAACATTCCAGACGCTTTACTAACACCCTCCCGACTTGGAGAGTCAGTCCCTTTAACCTCCTGTTTGGCCCAGTTTGCAATTTCTGCGGAAGATGAACAGGAATAGCGAGAACCAATGAGAGACTAGCTGGAGGTGTCTGGACGGGCAAATTTAACTCTCATTTCCCACCAGGAAGAGGAATTAACCAAAGGCTCAGCGTGCCGTGCCGGAACCAGATTAGGGCCTGAAGCCATCCTGCGGTGTTGCGGCCAGCTCAAAAGAAAGCGAGTTGAAGAAAGGAGCTCAGGGGCACTGTAATTCACAAACCTGCAGAGTTATAAATGACAGCTATCGTCCAAAAATATACTGAAGTAAGGCTGCCAAGAGGACTTGAAAGCGGGGCAGAATTGCAGGAAACCGATTTCAGGAGGTAGACTGGAATTGCATTGAAAGCATAGGAAAAGAGGCAGAACGTCCACAATGATGCACTTGGCCAAAAAGGGCGTATGCGTTTTTTCCTGAATATATTCAGGAAAAAACGCATACGCCCTTTTTGGCCAACCAAGCAAGCTTGCAAAGGAAATCTGCACTACAATGAAGTCTCACTTCCCCCCGGTCAAAAGGGCCATCTGAAAAAAGTGTAAAATCCAGAAAGACAGGACAGGCCATGGAGAACTGGGAGCCTTGTTATGCTGATGGGCGGGATGTAAATTGCCAACAGATACTCGGGAGAAGTGTATGGTGTTTCCTGAAACATCTAAAAAACAAAGCAACAGAGCCTAGGGCACTTCCACTTATGGTCCTATAGCTTAGGGAAATTAAAATCAAAAAGACACAGCCACCCCAAAGTTTGGGACGCCTCTGTTTACAAGAACCTCGTTTAGCGTACAAGTTCAACATCGCAGAAAGTGAAAAATGGATAAAGAAGTTGTGGTATTTACTTACAAAGCAATATCACTCAGCAATGAAATCTATGTCATCAGGCCCTTAGCAGCACAATGAGTGGATTCAGGTATGATGATTCTAACTGAAATAAGTCACACAGAAAAATAAACATCATAAGATATCAGTAATACACGGAATGTAAACTTGGCTACACAGGAACTGAATTACAGAACAGAACAGGGTCTCAAATTTAGAAAACCAACTTATGCTTGCTTAAGGGTAAAGGTGAGTTGGGGTGCTGCATAAAACCAGAGATTGAAATGAACACAGATAAAGTTCCTTAAGCCAAATATGGAATAGACAAGAGCTACTCCTTGCTCAACGAAATGGACTCAACACCGCATATTAAATGCCTAAGAATGTACCTGACTAGTAAGTATCTTAAAACCTATGGATTGCTATGTCTCCGAAAGAGAATCAAGCATGTGTACAGGGGCATAAACGCAGCAGTGATAGGATTGGAGAGGTTCGGTGAGCAAATGAAGACCCTTTGAAGTCATATTGCATGGTACCCATTCCACGGGTTTCAACTACCCAGTTTTAAGGTATTCTTCCTTCAGCTAAAACATGCATGTGGAACCTAGAGTATGATCAACCATGTGATCGGGAGACGTGTTCAAATATGTCTCAGTTTTCGTACCCTGGTACTCGGGTGCAACATTCCAGACGCTTTACTAACACCCTCCCGACTTGGAGAGTCAGTCCCTTTAACCTCCTGTTTGGCCCAGTTTGCAATTTCTGCGGAAGATGAACAGGAATAACGAGAACCAATGAGAGACTAGCTGGAGGTGTCTGGACGGGCAAATTTAACTCTCATTTCCCACCAGGAAGAGGAATTAACCAAAGGCTCAGCGTGCCGTGCCGGAACCAGATTAGGGCCTGAAGCCATCCTGCGGTGTTGCGGCCAGCTCAAAAGAAAGCGAGTTGAAGAAAGGAGCTCAGGGGCACTGTAATTCACAAACCTGCAGAGTTATAAATGACAGCTATCGTCCAAAAATATACTGAAGTAAGGCTGCCAAGAGGACTTGAAAGCGGGGCAGAATTGCAGGAAACCGATTTCAGGAGGTAGACTGGAATTGCATTGAAAGCATAGGAAAAGAGGCAGAACGTCCACAATGATGCACTTGGCCAAAAAGGGCGTATGCGTTTTTTCCTGAATATATTCAGGAAAAAACGCATACGCCCTTTTTGGCCAACCAAGCAAGCTTGCAAAGGAAATCTGCACTACAATGAAGTCTCACTTCCCCCCGGTCAAAAGGGCCATCTGAAAAAAGTGTAAAATCCAGAAAGGCAGGACAGGCCATGGAGAACTGGGAGCCTTGTTATGCTGATGGGCGGGATGTAAATTGCCAACAGACACTCGGGAGAAGTGTATGGTGTTTCCTGAAACATCTAAAAAACAAAGCAACAGAGCCTAGGGCACTTCCACTTATGGTCCTATAGCTTAGGGAAATTAAAATCAAAAAGACACAGCCACCCCAAAGTTTGGGACGCCTCTGTTTACAAGAACCTCGTTTACAGTACAAGTTCAACATCGCAGAAAGTGAAAAATGGATAAAGAAGTTGTGGTATTTACTTACAAAGCAATATCACTCAGCAATGAAATCTATGTCATCAGGCCCTTAGCAGCACAATGAGTGGATTCAGGTATGATGATTCTAACTGAAATAAGTCACACAGAAAAAGAAACATCATAAGATATCAGTAATACACGGAATGTAAACTTGGCTACACAGGAACTGAATTACAGAACAGAACAGGGTCTCAAATTTAGAAAACCAACTTATGCTTGCTTAAGGGTAAAGGTGAGTTGGGGTGCTGCATAAAACCAGAGATTGAAATGAACACAGATAAAGTTCCTTAAGCCAAATATGGAATAGACAAGAGCTACTCCTTGCTCAACGAAATGGACTCAACACCGCATATTAAATGCCTAAGAATGTACCTGACTAGTAAGTATCTTAAAACCTATGGATTGCTATGTCTCCGAAAGAGAATCAAGCATGTGTACAGGGGCATAAACGCAGCAGTGATAGGATTGGAGAGGTTCGGTGAGCAAATGAAGACCCTTTGAAGTCATATTGCATGGTACCCATTCCACGGGTTTCAACTACCCAGGTTTAAGGTATTCTTCCTTCAGCTAAAACATGCATGTGGAACCTAGAGTATGATCAACCATGTGATCGGGAGACGTGTTCAAATATGTCTCAGTTTTCGTACCCTGGTACTCGGGTGCAACATTCCAGACGCTTTACTAACACCCTCCCGACTTGGAGAGTCAGTCCCTTTAACCTCCTGTTTGGCCCAGTTTGCAATTTCTGCGGAAGATGAACAGGAATAGCGAGAACCAATGAGAGACTAGCTGGAGGTGTCTGGACGGGCAAATTTAACTCTCATTTCCCACCAGGAAGAGGAATTAACCAAAGGCTCAGCGTGCCGTGCCGGAACCAGATTAGGGCCTGAAGCCATCCTGCGGTGTTGCGGCCAGCTCAAAAGAAAGCGAGTTGAAGAAAGGAGCTCAGGGGCACTGTAATTCACAAACCTGCAGAGTTATAAATGACAGCTATCGTCCAAAAATATACTGAAGTAAGGCTGCCAAGAGGACTTGAAAGCGGGGCAGAATTGCAGGAAACCGATTTCAGGAGGTAGACTGGAATTGCATTGAAAGCATAGGAAAAGAGGCAGAACGTCCACAATGATGCACTTGGCCAAAAAGGGCGTATGCGTTTTTTCCTGAATATATTCAGGAAAAAACGCATACGCCCTTTTTGGCCAACCAAGCAAGCTTGCAAAGGAAATCTGCACTACAATGAAGTCTCACTTCCCCCCGGTCAAAAGGGCCATCTGAAAAAAGTGTAAAATCCAGAAAGGCAGGACAGGCCATGGAGAACTGGGAGCCTTGTTATGCTGATGGGCGGGATGTAAATTGCCAACAGACACTCGGGAGAAGTGTATGGTGTTTCCTGAAACATCTAAAAAACAAAGCAACAGAGCCTAGGGCACTTCCACTTATGGTCCTATAGCTTAGGGAAATTAAAATCAAAAAGACACAGCCACCCCAAAGTTTGGGACGCCTCTGTTTACAAGAACCTCGTTTACAGTACAAGTTCAACATCGCAGAAAGTGAAAAATGGATAAAGAAGTTGTGGTATTTACTTACAAAGCAATATCACTCAGCAATGAAATCTATGTCATCAGGCCCTTAGCAGCACAATGAGTGGATTCAGGTATGATGATTCTAACTGAAATAAGTCACACAGAAAAAGAAACATCATAAGATATCAGTAATACACGGAATGTAAACTTGGCTACACAGGAACTGAATTACAGAACAGAACAGGGTCTCAAATTTGGAAAACCAACTTATGCTTTCTTAAGGGTAAAGGTGAGTTGGGGTGCTGCATAAAACCAGAAATTGAAATGAGCACAGATAAAGTTCCTTAAGCCAAATATGGAATAGACAAGAGCTACCTCTTGCTCAACGAAATGGACTCAACACCGCATATTAAATGCCTAAGAATGTACCTGACTAGTAAGTATCTTAAAACCTATGGATTGCTATGTCTCCGAAAGAGAATCAAGCATGTGTACAGGGGCATAAACGCAGCAGTGATAGGATTGGAGAGGTTCGGTGAGCAAATGAAGACCCTTTGAAGTCATATTGCATGGTACCCATTCCACGGGTTTCAACTACCCAGGTTTAAGGTATTCTTCCTTCAGCTAAAACATGCATGTGGAACCTAGAGTATGATCAACCATGTGATCGGGAGACGTGTTCAAATATGTCTCAGTTTTCGTACCCTGGTACTCGGGTGCAACATTCCAGACGCTTTACTAACACCCTCCCGACTTGGAGAGTCAGTCCCTTTAACCTCCTGTTTGGCCCAGTTTGCAATTTCTGCGGAAGATGAACAGGAATAGCGAGAACCAATGAGAGACTAGCTGGAGGTGTCTGGACGGGCAAATTTAACTCTCATTTCCCACCAGGAAGAGGAATTAACCAAAGGCTCAGCGTGCCGTGCCGGAACCAGATTAGGGCCTGAAGCCATCCTGCGGTGTTGCGGCCAGCTCAAAAGAAAGCGAGTTGAAGAAAGGAGCTCAGGGGCACTGTAATTCACAAACCTGCAGAGTTATAAATGACAGCTATTGTCCAAAAATATACTGAAGTAAGGCTGCCAAGAGGACTTGAAAGCGGGGCAGAATTGCAGGAAACCGATTTCAGGAGGTAGACTGGAATTGCATTGAAAGCATAGGAAAAGAGGCAGAACGTCCACAATGATGCACTTGGCCAAAAAGGGCGTATGCGTTTTTTCCTGAATATATTCAGGAAAAAACGCATACGCCCTTTTTGGCCAACCAAGCAAGCTTGCAAAGGAAATCTGCACTACAATGAAGTCTCACTTCCCCCCGGTCAAAAGGGCCATCTGAAAAAAGTGTAAAATCCAGAAAGGCAGGACAGGCCATGGAGAACTGGGAGCCTTGTTATGCTGATGGGCGGGATGTAAATTGCCAACAGACACTCGGGAGAAGTGTATGGTGTTTCCTGAAACATCTAAAAAACAAAGCAACAGAGCCTAGGGCACTTCCACTTATGGTCCTATAGCTTAGGGAAATTAAAATCAAAAAGACACAGCCACCCCAAAGTTTGGGACGCCTCTGTTTACAAGAACCTCGTTTACAGTACAAGTTCAACATCGCAGAAAGTGAAAAATGGATAAAGAAGTTGTGGTATTTACTTACAAAGCAATATCACTCAGCAATGAAATCTATGTCATCAGGCCCTTAGCAGCACAATGAGTGGATTCAGGTATGATGATTCTAACTGAAATAAGTCACACAGAAAAAGAAACATCATAAGATATCAGTAATACACGGAATGTAAACTTGGCTACACAGGAACTGAATTACAGAACAGAACAGGGTCTCAAATTTAGAAAACCAACTTATGCTTGCTTAAGGGTAAAGGTGAGTTGGGGTGCTGCATAAAACCAGAGATTGAAATGAGCACAGATAAAGTTCCTTAAGCCAAATATGGAATAGACAAGAGCTACTCCTTGCTCAACGAAATGGACTCAACACCGCATATTAAATGCCTAAGAATGTACCTGACTAGTAAGTATCTTAAAACCTATGGATTGCTATGTCTCCGAAAGAGAATCAAGCATGTGTACAGGGGCATAAACGCAGCAGTGATAGGATTGGAGAGGTTCGGTGAGCAAATGAAGACCCTTTGAAGTCATATTGCATGGTACCCATTCCACGGGTTTCAACTACCCAGGTTTAAGGTATTCTTCCTTCAGCTAAAACATGCATGTGGAACCTAGAGTATGATCAACCATGTGATCGGGAGACGTGTTCAAATATGTCTCAGTTTTCGTACCCTGGTACTCGGGTGCAACATTCCAGACGCTTTACTAACACCCTCCCGACTTGGAGAGTCAGTCCCTTTAACCTCCTGTTTGGCCCAGTTTGCAATTTCTGCGGAAGATGAACAGGAATAGCGAGAACCAATGAGAGACTAGCTGGAGGTGTCTGGACGGGCAAATTTAACTCTCATTTCCCACCAGGAAGAGGAATTAACCAAAGGCTCAGCGTGCCGTGCCGGAACCAGATTAGGGCCTGAAGCCATCCTGCGGTGTTGCGGCCAGCTCAAAAGAAAGCGAGTTGAAGAAAGGAGCTCAGGGGCACTGTAATTCACAAACCTGCAGAGTTATAAATGACAGCTATCGTCCAAAAATATACTGAAGTAAGGCTGCCAAGAGGACTTGAAAGCGGGGCAGAATTGCAGGAAACCGATTTCAGGAGGCAGACTGGAATTGCATTGAAAGCATAGGAAAAGAGGCAGAACGTCCACAATGATGCACTTGGCCAAAAAGGGCGTATGCGTTTTTTCCTGAATATATTCAGGAAAAAACGCATACGCCCTTTTTGGCCAACCAAGCAAGCTTGCAAAGGAAATCTGCACTACAATGAAGTCTCACTTCCCCCCGGTCAAAAGGGCCATCTGAAAAAAGTGTAAAATCCAGAAAGGCAGGACAGGCCATGGAGAAATGGGAGCCTTGTTATGCTGATGGGCGGGATGTAAATTGCCAACAGACACTCGGGAGAAGTGTATGGTGTTTCCTGAAACATCTAAAAAACAAAGCAACAGAGCCTAGGGCACTTCCACTTATGGTCCTATAGCTTAGGGAAATTAAAATCAAAAAGACACAGCCACCCCAAAGTTTGGGACGCCTCTGTTTACAAGAACCTCGTTTACAGTACAAGTTCAACATCGCAGAAAGTGAAAAATGGATAAAGAAGTTGTGGTATTTACTTACAAAGCAATATCACTCAGCAATGAAATCTATGTCATCAGGCCCTTAGCAGCACAATGAGTGGATTCAGGTATGATGATTCTAACTGAAATAAGTCACACAGAAAAAGAAACATCATAAGATATCAGTAATACACGGAATGTAAACTTGGCTACACAGGAACTGAATTACAGAACAGAACAGGGTCTCAAATTTGGAAAACCAACTTATGCTTTCTTAAGGGTAAAGGTTAGTTGGGGTGCTGCATAAAACCAGAGATTGAAATGAGCACAGATAAAGTTCCTTAAGCCAAATATGGAATAGACAAGAGCTACCTCTTGCTCAACGAAATGGACTCAACACCGCATATTAAATGCCTAAGAATGTACCTGACTAGTAAGTATCTTAAAACCTATGGATTGCTATGTCTCCGAAAGAGAATCAAGCATGTGTACAGGGGCATAAACGCAGCAGTGATAGGATTGGAGAGGTTCGGTGAGCAAATGAAGACCCTTTGAAGTCATATTGCATGGTACCCATTCCACGGGTTTCAACTACCCAGGTTTAAGGTATTCTTCCTTCAGCTAAAACATGCATGTGGAACCTAGAGTATGATCAACCATGTGATCGGGAGACGTGTTCAAATATGTCTCAGTTTTCGTACCCTGGTACTCGGGTGCAACATTCCAGACGCTTTACTAACACCCTCCCGACTTGGAGAGTCAGTCCCTTTAACCTCCTGTTTGGCCCAGTTTGCAATTTCTGCGGAAGATGAACAGGAATAGCGAGAACCAATGAGAGACTAGCTGGAGGTGTCTGGACGGGCAAATTTAACTCTCATTTCCCACCAGGAAGAGGAATTAACCAAAGGCTCAGCGTGCCGTGCCGGAACCAGATTAGGGCCTGAAGCCATCCTGCGGTGTTGCGGCCAGCTCAAAAGAAAGCGAGTTGAAGAAAGGAGCTCAGGGGCACTGTAATTCACAAACCTGCAGAGTTATAAATGACAGCTATCGTCCAAAAATATACTGAAGTAAGGCTGCCAAGAGGACTTGAAAGCGGGGCAGAATTGCAGGAAACCGATTTCAGGAGGTAGACTGGAATTGCATTGAAAGCATAGGAAAAGAGGCAGAACGTCCACAATGATGCACTTGGCCAAAAAGGGCGTATGCGTTTTTTCCTGAATATATTCAGGAAAAAACGCATACGCCCTTTTTGGCCAACCAAGCAAGCTTGCAAAGGAAATCTGCACTACAATGAAGTCTCACTTCCCCCCGGTCAAAAGGGCCATCTGAAAAAAGTGTAAAATCCAGAAAGACAGGACAGGCCATGGAGAACTGGGAGCCTTGTTATGCTGATGGGCGGGATGTAAATTGCCAACAGACACTCGGGAGAAGTGTATGGTGTTTCCTGAAACATCTAAAAAACAAAGCAACAGAGCCTAGGGCACTTCCACTTATGGTCCTATAGCTTAGGGAAATTAAAATCAAAAAGACACAGCCACCCCAAAGTTTGGGACGCCTCTGTTTACAAGAACCTCGTTTACAGTACAAGTTCAACATCGCAGAAAGTGAAAAATGGATAAAGAAGTTGTGGTATTTACTTACAAAGCAATATCACTCAGCAATGAAATCTATGTCATCAGGCCCTTAGCAGCACAATGAGTGGATTCAGGTATGATGATTCTAACTGAAATAAGTCACACAGAAAAATAAACATCATAAGATATCAGTAATACACGGAATGTAAAATTGGCTACACAGGAACTGAATTACAGAACAGAACAGGGTCTCAAATTTGGAAAACCAACTTATGCTTGCTTAAGGGTAAAGGTGAGTTGGGGTGCTGCATAAAACCAGAGATTGAAATGAACACAGATAAAGTTCCTTAAGCCAAATATGGAATAGACAAGAGCTACTCCTTGCTCAACGAAATGGACTCAACACCGCATATTAAATGCCTAAGAATGTACCTGACTAGTAAGTATCTTAAAACCTATGGATTGCTATGTCTCCGAAAGAGAATCAAGCATGTGTACAGGGGCATAAACGCAGCAGTGATAGGATTGGAGAGGTTCGGTGAGCAAATGAAGACCCTTTGAAGTCATATTGCATGGTACCCATTCCACGGGTTTCAACTACCCAGGTTTAAGGTATTCTTCCTTCAGCTAAAACATGCATGTGGAACCTAGAGTATGATCAACCATGTGATCGGGAGACGTGTTCAAATATGTCTCAGTTTTCGTACCCTGGTACTCGGGTGCAACATTCCAGACGCTTTACTAACACCCTCCCGACTTGGAGAGTCAGTCCCTTTAACCTCCTGTTTGGCCCAGTTTGCAATTTCTGCGGAAGATGAACAGGAATAGCGAGAACCAATGAGAGACTAGCTGGAGGTGTCTGGACGGGCAAATTTAACTCTCATTTCCCACCAGGAAGAGGAATTAACCAAAGGCTCAGCGTGCCGTGCCGGAACCAGATTAGGGCCTGAAGCCATCCTGCGGTGTTGCGGCCAGCTCAAAAGAAAGCGAGTTGAAGAAAGGAGCTCAGGGGCACTGTAATTCACAAACCTGCAGAGTTATAAATGACAGCTATCGTCCAAAAATATACTGAAGTAAGGCTGCCAAGAGGACTTGAAAGCGGGGCAGAATTGCAGGAAACCGATTTCAGGAGGTAGACTGGAATTGCATTGAAAGCATAGGAAAAGAGGCAGAACGTCCACAATGATGCACTTGGCCAAAAAGGGCGTATGCGTTTTTTCCTGAATATATTCAGGAAAAAACGCATACGCCCTTTTTGGCCAACCAAGCAAGCTTGCAAAGGAAATCTGCACTACAATGAAGTCTCACTTCCCCCCGGTCAAAAGGGCCATCTGAAAAAAGTGTAAAATCCAGAAAGGCAGGACAGGCCATGGAGAACTGGGAGCCTTGTTATGCTGATGGGCGGGATGTAAATTGCCAACAGACACTCGGGAGAAGTGTATGGTGTTTCCTGAAACATCTAAAAAACAAAGCAACAGAGCCTAGGGCACTTCCACTTATGGTCCTATAGCTTAGGGAAATTAAAATCAAAAAGACACAGCCACCCCAAAGTTTGGGACGCCTCTGTTTACAAGAACCTCGTTTACAGTACAAGTTCAACATCGCAGAAAGTGAAAAATGGATAAAGAAGTTGTGGTATTTACTTACAAAGCAATATCACTCAGCAATGAAATCTATGTCATCAGGCCCTTAGCAGCACAATGAGTGGATTCAGGTATGATGATTCTAACTGAAATAAGTCACACAGAAAAAGAAACATCATAAGATATCAGTAATACACGGAATGTAAACTTGGCTACACAGGAACTGAATTACAGAACAGAACAGGGTCTCAAATTTGGAAAACCAACTTATGCTTTCTTAAGGGTAAAGGTGAGTTGGGGTGCTGCATAAAACCAGAGATTGAAATGAGCACAGATAAAGTTCCTTAAGCCAAATATGGAATAGACAAGAGCTACCTCTTGCTCAACGAAATGGACTCAACACCGCATATTAAATGCCTAAGAATGTACCTGACTAGTAAGTATCTTAAAACCTATGGATTGCTATGTCTCCGAAAGAGAATCAAGCATGTGTACAGGGGCATAAACGCAGCAGTGATAGGATTGGAGAGGTTCGGTGAGCAAATGAAGACCCTTTGAAGTCATATTGCATGGTACCCATTCCACGGGTTTCAACTACCCAGGTTTAAGGTATTCTTCCTTCAGCTAAAACATGCATGTGGAACCTAGAGTATGATCAACCATGTGATCGGGAGACGTGTTCAAATATGTCTCAGTTTTCGTACCCTGGTACTCGGGTGCAACATTCCAGACGCTTTACTAACACCCTCCCGACTTGGAGAGTCAGTCCCTTTAACCTCCTGTTTGGCCCAGTTTGCAATTTCTGCGGAAGATGAACAGGAATAGCGAGAACCAATGAGAGACTAGCTGGAGGTGTCTGGACGGGCAAATTTAACTCTCATTTCCCACCAGGAAGAGGAATTAACCAAAGGCTCAGCGTGCCGTGCCGGAACCAGATTAGGGCCTGAAGCCATCCTGCGGTGTTGCGGCCAGCTCAAAAGAAAGCGAGTTGAAGAAAGGAGCTCAGGGCCACTGTAATTCACAAACCTGCAGAGTTATAAATGACAGCTATCGTCCAAAAATATACTGAAGTAAGGCTGCCAAGAGGACTTGAAAGCGGGGCAGAATTGCAGGAAACCGATTTCAGGAGGTAGACTGGAATTGCATTGAAAGCATAGGAAAAGAGGCAGAACGTCCACAATGATGCACTTGGCCAAAAAGGGCGTATGCGTTTTTTCCTGAATATATTCAGGAAAAAACGCATACGCCCTTTTTGGCCAACCAAGCAAGCTTGCAAAGGAAATCTGCACTACAATGAAGTCTCACTTCCCCCCGGTCAAAAGGGCCATCTGAAAAAAGTGTAAAATCCAGAAAGACAGGACAGGCCATGGAGAACTGGGAGCCTTGTTATGCTGATGGGCGGGATGTAAATTGCCAACAGACACTCGGGAGAAGTGTATGGTGTTTCCTGAAACATCTAAAAAACAAAGCAACAGAGCCTAGGGCACTTCCACTTATGGTCCTATAGCTTAGGGAAATTAAAATCAAAAAGACACAGCCACCCCAAAGTTTGGGACGCCTCTGTTTACAAGAACCTCGTTTACAGTACAAGTTCAACATCGCAGAAAGTGAAAAATGGATAAAGAAGTTGTGGTATTTACTTACAAAGCAATATCACTCAGCAATGAAATCTATGTCATCAGGCCCTTAGCAGCTCAATGAGTGGATTCAGGTATGATGATTCTAACTGAAATAAGTCACACAGAAAAAGAAACATCATAAGATATCAGTAATACACGGAATGTAAACTTGGCTACACAGGAACTGAATTACAGAACAGAACAGGGTCTCAAATTTAGAAAACCAACTTATGCTTGCTTAAGGGGAAAGGTGAGTTGGGGTGCTGCATAAAACCAGAGATTGAAATGAACACAGATAAAGTTCCTTAAGCCAAATATGGAATAGACAAGAGCTACTCCTTGCTCAACGAAATGGACTCAACACCGCATATTAAATGCCTAAGAATGTACCTGACTAGTAAGTATCTTAAAACCTATGGATTGCTATGTCTCCGAAAGAGAATCAAGCATGTGTACAGGGGCATAAACGCAGCAGTGATAGGATTGGAGAGGTTCGGTGAGCAAATGAAGACCCTTTGAAGTCATATTGCATGGTACCCATTCCACGGGTTTCAACTACCCAGGTTTAAGGTATTCTTCCTTCAGCTAAAACATGCATGTGGAACCTAGAGTATGATCAACCATGTGATCGGGAGACGTGTTCAAATATGTCTCAGTTTTCGTACCCTGGTACTCGGGTGCAACATTCCAGACGCTTTACTAACACCCTCCCGACTTGGAGAGTCAGTCCCTTTAACCTCCTGTTTGGCCCAGTTTGCAATTTCTGCGGAAGATGAACAGGAATAGCGAGAACCAATGAGAGACTAGCTGGAGGTGTCTGGACGGGCAAATTTAACTCTCATTTCCCACCAGGAAGAGGAATTAACCAAAGGCTCAGCGTGCCGTGCCGGAACCAGATTAGGGCCTGAAGCCATCCTGCGGTGTTGCGGCCAGCTCAAAAGAAAGCGAGTTGAAGAAAGGAGCTCAGGGGCACTGTAATTCACAAACCTGCAGAGTTATAAATGACAGCTATCGTCCAAAAATATACTGAAGTAAGGCTGCCAAGAGGACTTGAAAGCGGGGCAGAATTGCAGGAAACCGATTTCAGGAGGTAGACTGGAATTGCATTGAAAGCATAGGAAAAGAGGCAGAACGTCCACAATGATGCACTTGGCCAAAAAGGGCGTATGCGTTTTTTCCTGAATATATTCAGGAAAAAACGCATACGCCCTTTTTGGCCAACCAAGCAAGCTTGCAAAGGAAATCTGCACTACAATGAAGTCTCACTTCCCCCCGGTCAAAAGGGCCATCTGAAAAAAGTGTAAAATCCAGAAAGGCAGGACAGGCCATGGAGAACTGGGAGCCTTGTTATGCTGATGGGCGGGATGTAAATTGCCAACAGACACTCGGGAGAAGTGTATGGTGTTTCCTGAAACATCTAAAAAACAAAGCAACAGAGCCTAGGGCACTTCCACTTATGGTCCTATAGCTTAGGGAAATTAAAATCAAAAAGACACAGCCACCCCAAAGTTTGGGACGCCTCTGTTTACAAGAACCTCGTTTACAGTACAAGTTCAACATCGCAGAAAGTGAAAAATGGATAAAGAAGTTGTGGTATTTACTTACAAAGCAATATCACTCAGCAATGAAATCTATGTCATCAGGCCCTTAGCAGCACAATGAGTGGATTCAGGTATGATGATTCTAACTAAAATAAGTCACACAGAAAAAGGAACATCATAAGATATCAGTAATACACGGAATGTAAACTTGGCTACACAGGAACTGAATTACAGAACAGAACAGGGTCTCAAATTTAGAAAACCAACTTATGCTTGCTTAAGGGGAAAGGTGAGTTGGGGTGCTGCATAAAACCAGAGATTGAAATGAGCACAGATAAAGTTCCTTAAGCCAAATATGGAATAGACAAGAGCTACTCCTTGCTCAACGAAATGGACTCAACACCGCATATTAAATGCCTAAGAATGTACCTGACTAGTAAGTATCTTAAAACCTATGGATTGCTATGTCTCCGAAAGAGAATCAAGCATGTGTACAGGGGCATAAACGCAGCAGTGATAGGATTGGAGAGGTTCGGTGAGCAAATGAAGACCCTTTGAAGTCATATTGCATGGTACCCATTCCACGGGTTTCAACTACCCAGGTTTAAGGTATTCTTCCTTCAGCTAAAACATGCATGTGGAACCTAGAGTATGATCAACCATGTGATCGGGAGACGTGTTCAAATATGTCTCAGTTTTCGTACCCTGGTACTCGGGTGCAACATTCCAGACGCTTTACTAACACCCTCCCGACTTGGAGAGTCAGTCCCTTTAACCTCCTGTTTGGCCCAGTTTGCAATTTCTGCGGAAGATGAACAGGAATAGCGAGAACCAATGAGAGACTAGCTGGAGGTGTCTGGACGGGCAAATTTAACTCTCATTTCCCACCAGGAAGAGGAATTAACCAAAGGCTCAGCGTGCCGTGCCGGAACCAGATTAGGGCCTGAAGCCATCCTGCGGTGTTGCGGCCAGCTCAAAAGAAAGCGAGTTGAAGAAAGGAGCTCAGGGGCACTGTAATTCACAAACCTGCAGAGTTATAAATGACAGCTATCGTCCAAAAATATACTGAAGTAAGGCTGCCAAGAGGACTTGAAAGCGGGGCAGAATTGCAGGAAACCGATTTCAGGAGGCAGACTGGAATTGCATTGAAAGCATAGGAAAAGAGGCAGAACGTCCACAATGATGCACTTGGCCAAAAAGGGCGTATGCGTTTTTTCCTGAATATATTCAGGAAAAAACGCATACGCCCTTTTTGGCCAACCAAGCAAGCTTGCAAAGGAAATCTGCACTACAATGAAGTCTCACTTCCCCCCGGTCAAAAGGGCCATCTGAAAAAAGTGTAAAATCCAGAAAGGCAGGACAGGCCATGGAGAACTGGGAGCCTTGTTATGCTGATGGGCGGGATGTAAATTGCCAACAGACACTCGGGAGAAGTGTATGGTGTTTCCTGAAACATCTAAAAAACAAAGCAACAGAGCCTAGGGCACTTCCACTTATGGTCCTATAGCTTAGGGAAATTAAAATCAAAAAGACACAGCCACCCCAAAGTTTGGGACGCCTCTGTTTACAAGAACCTCGTTTACAGTACAAGTTCAACATCGCAGAAAGTGAAAAATGGATAAAGAAGTTGTGGTATTTACTTACAAAGCAATATCACTCAGCAATGAAATCTATGTCATCAGGCCCTTAGCAGCTCAATGAGTGGATTCAGGTATGATGATTCTAACTGAAATAAGTCACACAGAAAAAGAAACATCATAAGATATCAGTAATACACGGAATGTAAACTTGGCTACACAGGAACTGAATTACAGAACAGAACAGGGTCTCAAATTTAGAAAACCAACTTATGCTTGCTTAAGGGGAAAGGTGAGTTGGGGTGCTGCATAAAACCAGAGATTGAAATGAACACAGATAAAGTTCCTTAAGCCAAATATGGAATAGACAAGAGCTACTCCTTGCTCAACGAAATGGACTCAACACCGCATATTAAATGCCTAAGAATGTACCTGACTAGTAAGTATCTTAAAACCTATGGATTGCTATGTCTCCGAAAGAGAATCAAGCATGTGTACAGGGGCATAAACGCAGCAGTGATAGGATTGGAGAGGTTCGGTGAGCAAATGAAGACCCTTTGAAGTCATATTGCATGGTACCCATTCCACGGGTTTCAACTACCCAGGTTTAAGGTATTCTTCCTTCAGCTAAAACATGCATGTGGAACCTAGAGTATGATCAACCATGTGATCGGGAGACGTGTTCAAATATGTCTCAGTTTTCGTACCCTGGTACTCGGGTGCAACATTCCAGACGCTTTACTAACACCCTCCCGACTTGGAGAGTCAGTCCCTTTAACCTCCTGTTTGGCCCAGTTTGCAATTTCTGCGGAAGATGAACAGGAATAGCGAGAACCAATGAGAGACTAGCTGGAGGTGTCTGGACGGGCAAATTTAACTCTCATTTCCCACCAGGAAGAGGAATTAACCAAAGGCTCAGCGTGCCGTGCCGGAACCAGATTAGGGCCTGAAGCCATCCTGCGGTGTTGCGGCCAGCTCAAAAGAAAGCGAGTTGAAGAAAGGAGCTCAGGGGCACTGTAATTCACAAACCTGCAGAGTTATAAATGACAGCTATCGTCCAAAAATATACTGAAGTAAGGCTGCCAAGAGGACTTGAAAGCGGGGCAGAATTGCAGGAAACCGATTTCAGGAGGTAGACTGGAATTGCATTGAAAGCATAGGAAAAGAGGCAGAACGTCCACAATGATGCACTTGGCCAAAAAGGGCGTATGCGTTTTTTCCTGAATATATTCAGGAAAAAACGCATACGCCCTTTTTGGCCAACCAAGCAAGCTTGCAAAGGAAATCTGCACTACAATGAAGTCTCACTTCCCCCCGGTCAAAAGGGCCATCTGAAAAAAGTGTAAAATCCAGAAAGGCAGGACAGGCCATGGAGAACTGGGAGCCTTGTTATGCTGATGGGCGGGATGTAAATTGCCAACAGACACTCGGGAGAAGTGTATGGTGTTTCCTGAAACATCTAAAAAACAAAGCAACAGAGCCTAGGGCACTTCCACTTATGGTCCTATAGCTTAGGGAAATTAAAATCAAAAAGACACAGCCACCCCAAAGTTTGGGACGCCTCTGTTTACAAGAACCTCGTTTACAGTACAAGTTCAACATCGCAGAAAGTGAAAAATGGATAAAGAAGTTGTGGTATTTACTTACAAAGCAATATCACTCAGCAATGAAATCTATGTCATCAGGCCCTTAGCAGCACAATGAGTGGATTCAGGTATGATGATTCTAACTAAAATAAGTCACACAGAAAAAGGAACATCATAAGATATCAGTAATACACGGAATGTAAACTTGGCTACACAGGAACTGAATTACAGAACAGAACAGGGTCTCAAATTTAGAAAACCAACTTATGCTTGCTTAAGGGGAAAGGTGAGTTGGGGTGCTGCATAAAACCAGAGATTGAAATGAGCACAGATAAAGTTCCTTAAGCCAAATATGGAATAGACAAGAGCTACTCCTTGCTCAACGAAATGGACTCAACACCGCATATTAAATGCCTAAGAATGTACCTGACTAGTAAGTATCTTAAAACCTATGGATTGCTATGTCTCCGAAAGAGAATCAAGCATGTGTACAGGGGCATAAACGCAGCAGTGATAGGATTGGAGAGGTTCGGTGAGCAAATGAAGACCCTTTGAAGTCATATTGCATGGTACCCATTCCACGGGTTTCAACTACCCAGGTTTAAGGTATTCTTCCTTCAGCTAAAACATGCATGTGGAACCTAGAGTATGATCAACCATGTGATCGGGAGACGTGTTCAAATATGTCTCAGTTTTCGTACCCTGGTACTCGGGTGCAACATTCCAGACGCTTTACTAACACCCTCCCGACTTGGAGAGTCAGTCCCTTTAACCTCCTGTTTGGCCCAGTTTGCAATTTCTGCGGAAGATGAACAGGAATAGCGAGAACCAATGAGAGACTAGCTGGAGGTGTCTGGACGGGCAAATTTAACTCTCATTTCCCACCAGGAAGAGGAATTAACCAAAGGCTCAGCGTGCCGTGCCGGAACCAGATTAGGGCCTGAAGCCATCCTGCGGTGTTGCGGCCAGCTCAAAAGAAAGCGAGTTGAAGAAAGGAGCTCAGGGGCACTGTAATTCACAAACCTGCAGAGTTATAAATGACAGCTATCGTCCAAAAATATACTGAAGTAAGGCTGCCAAGAGGACTTGAAAGCGGGGCAGAATTGCAGGAAACCGATTTCAGGAGGCAGACTGGAATTGCATTGAAAGCATAGGAAAAGAGGCAGAACGTCCACAATGATGCACTTGGCCAAAAAGGGCGTATGCGTTTTTTCCTGAATATATTCAGGAAAAAACGCATACGCCCTTTTTGGCCAACCAAGCAAGCTTGCAAAGGAAATCTGCACTACAATGAAGTCTCACTTCCCCCCGGTCAAAAGGGCCATCTGATAAAAGTGTAAAATCCAGAAAGGCAGGACAGGCCATGGAGAACTGGGAGCCTTGTTATGCTGATGGGCGGGATGTAAATTGCCAACAGACACTCGGGAGAAGTGTATGGTGTTTCCTGAAACATCTAAAAAACAAAGCAACAGAGCCTAGGGCACTTCCACTTATGGTCCTATAGCTTAGGGAAATTAAAATCAAAAAGACACAGCCACCCCAAAGTTTGGGACGCCTCTGTTTACAAGAACCTCGTTTACAGTACAAGTTCAACATCGCAGAAAGTGAAAAATGGATAAAGAAGTTGTGGTATTTACTTACAAAGCAATATCACTCAGCAATGAAATCTATGTCATCAGGCCCTTAGCAGCACAATGAGTGGATTCAGGTATGATGATTCTAACTGAAATAAGTCACACAGAAAAAGGAACATCATAAGATATCAGTAATACACGGAATGTAAACTTGGCTACACAGGAACTGAATTACAGAACAGAACAGGGTCTCAAATTTAGAAAACCAACTTATGCTTGCTTAAGGGTAAAGGTGAGTTGGGGTGCTGCATAAAACCAGAGATTGAAATGAGCACAGATAAAGTTCCTTAAGCCAAATATGGAATAGACAAGAGCTACTCCTTGCTCAACGAAATGGACTCAACACCGCATATTAAATGCCTAAGAATGTACCTGACTAGTAAGTATCTTAAAACCTATGGATTGCTATGTCTCCGAAAGAGAATCAAGCATGTGTACAGGGGCATAAACGCAGCAGTGATAGGATTGGAGAGGTTCGGTGAGCAAATGAAGACCCTTTGAAGTCATATTGCATGGTACCCATTCCACGGGTTTCAACTACCCAGGTTTAAGGTATTCTTCCTTCAGCTAAAACATGCATGTGGAACCTAGAGTATGATCAACCATGTGATCGGGAGACGTGTTCAAATATGTCTCAGTTTTCGTACCCTGGTACTCGGGTGCAACATTCCAGACGCTTTACTAACACCCTCCCGACTTGGAGAGTCAGTCCCTTTAACCTCCTGTTTGGCCCAGTTTGCAATTTCTGCGGAAGATGAACAGGAATAGCGAGAACCAATGAGAGACTAGCTGGAGGTGTCTGGACGGGCAAATTTAACTCTCATTTCCCACCAGGAAGAGGAATTAACCAAAGGCTCAGCGTGCCGTGCCGGAACCAGATTAGGGCCTGAAGCCATCCTGCGGTGTTGCGGCCAGCTCAAAAGAAAGCGAGTTGAAGAAAGGAGCTCAGGGGCACTGTAATTCACAAACCTGCAGAGTTATAAATGACAGCTATCGTCCAAAAATATACTGAAGTAAGGCTGCCAAGAGGACTTGAAAGCGGGGCAGAATTGCAGGAAACCGATTTCAGGAGGTAGACTGGAATTGCATTGAAAGCATAGGAAAAGAGGCAGAACGTCCACAATGATGCACTTGGCCAAAAAGGGCGTATGCGTTTTTTCCTGAATATATTCAGGAAAAAACGCATACGCCCTTTTTGGCCAACCAAGCAAGCTTGCAAAGGAAATCTGCACTACAATGAAGTCTCACTTCCCCCCGGTCAAAAGGGCCATCTGAAAAAAGTGTAAAATCCAGAAAGGCAGGACAGGCCATGGAGAACTGGGAGCCTTGTTATGCTGATGGGCGGGATGTAAATTGCCAACAGACACTCGGGAGAAGTGTATGGTGTTTCCTGAAACATCTAAAAAACAAAGCAACAGAGCCTAGGGCACTTCCACTTATGGTCCTATAGCTTAGGGAAATTAAAATCAAAAAGACACAGCCACCCCAAAGTTTGGGACGCCTCTGTTTACAAGAACCTCGTTTACAGTACAAGTTCAACATCGCAGAAAGTGAAAAATGGATAAAGAAGTTGTGGTATTTACTTACAAAGCAATATCACTCAGCAATGAAATCTATGTCATCAGGCCCTTAGCAGCACAATGAGTGGATTCAGGTATGATGATTCTAACTAAAATAAGTCACACAGAAAAAGGAACATCATAAGATATCAGTAATACACGGAATGTAAACTTGGCTACACAGGAACTGAATTACAGAACAGAACAGGGTCTCAAATTTAGAAAACCAACTTATGCTTGCTTAAGGGGAAAGGTGAGTTGGGGTGCTGCATAAAACCAGAGATTGAAATGAGCACAGATAAAGTTCCTTAAGCCAAATATGGAATAGACAAGAGCTACTCCTTGCTCAACGAAATGGACTCAACACCGCATATTAAATGCCTAAGAATGTACCTGACTAGTAAGTATCTTAAAACCTATGGATTGCTATGTCTCCGAAAGAGAATCAAGCATGTGTACAGGGGCATAAACGCAGCAGTGATAGGATTGGAGAGGTTCGGTGAGCAAATGAAGACCCTTTGAAGTCATATTGCATGGTACCCATTCCACGGGTTTCAACTACCCAGGTTTAAGGTATTCTTCCTTCAGCTAAAACATGCATGTGCAACCTAGAGTATGATCAACCATGTGATCGGGAGACGTGTTCAAATATGTCTCAGTTTTCGTACCCTGGTACTCGGGTGCAACATTCCAGACGCTTTACTAACACCCTCCCGACTTGGAGAGTCAGTCCCTTTAACCTCCTGTTTGGCCCAGTTTGCAATTTCTGCGGAAGATGAACAGGAATAGCGAGAACCAATGAGAGACTAGCTGGAGGTGTCTGGACGGGCAAATTTAACTCTCATTTCCCACCAGGAAGAGGAATTAACCAAAGGCTCAGCGTGCCGTGCCGGAACCAGATTAGGGCCTGAAGCCATCCTGCGGTGTTGCGGCCAGCTCAAAAGAAAGCGAGTTGAAGAAAGGAGCTCAGGGGCACTGTAATTCACAAACCTGCAGAGTTATAAATGACAGCTATCGTCCAAAAATATACTGAAGTAAGGCTGCCAAGAGGACTTGAAAGCGGG
Source organism: Pseudorca crassidens (assembly GCF_039906515.1). Taxonomy (NCBI): domain Eukaryota; kingdom Metazoa; phylum Chordata; class Mammalia; order Artiodactyla; family Delphinidae; genus Pseudorca; species Pseudorca crassidens. The sequence continues at coordinate 196,498 of NW_027136092.1, read as the reverse complement.
GCAGAATTGCAGGAAACCGATTTCAGGAGGCAGACTGGAATTGCATTGAAAGCATAGGAAAAGAGGCAGAACGTCCACAATGATGCACTTGGCCAAAAAGGGCGTATGCGTTTTTTCCTGAATATATTCAGGAAAAAACGCATACGCCCTTTTTGGCCAACCAAGCAAGCTTGCAAAGGAAATCTGCACTACAATGAAGTCTCACTTCCCCCCGGTCAAAAGGGCCATCTGAAAAAAGTGTAAAATCCAGAAAGGCAGGACAGGCCATGGAGAACTGGGAGCCTTGTTATGCTGATGGGCGGGCTGTAAATTGCCAACAGACACTCGGGAGAAGTGTATGGTGTTTCCTGAAACATCTAAAAAACAAAGCAACAGAGCCTAGGGCACTTCCACTTATGGTCCTATAGCTTAGGGAAATTAAAATCAAAAAGACACAGCCACCCCAAAGTTTGGGACGCCTCTGTTTACAAGAACCTCGTTTACAGTACAAGTTCAACATCGCAGAAAGTGAAAAATGGATAAAGAAGTTGTGGTATTTACTTACAAAGCAATATCACTCAGCAATGAAATCTATGTCATCAGGCCCTTAGCAGCACAATGAGTGGATTCAGGTATGATGATTCTAACTGAAATAAGTCACACAGAAAAAGGAACATCATAAGATATCAGTAATACACGGAATGTAAACTTGGCTACACAGGAACTGAATTACAGAACAGAACAGGGTCTCAAATTTAGAAAACCAACTTATGCTTTCTTAAGGGTAAAGGTGAGTTGGGGTGCTGCATAAAACCAGAGATTGAAATGAGCACAGATAAAGTTCCTTAAGCCAAATATGGAATAGACAAGAGCTACTCCTTGCTCAACGAAATGGACTCAACACCGCATATTAAATGCCTAAGAATGTACCTGACTAGTAAGTATCTTAAAACCTATGGATTGCTATGTCTCCGAAAGAGAATCAAGCATGTGTACAGGGGCATAAACGCAGCAGTGATAGGATTGGAGAGGTTCGGTGAGCAAATGAAGACCCTTTGAAGTCATATTGCATGGTACCCATTCCACGGGTTTCAACTACCCAGGTTTAAGGTATTCTTCCTTCAGCTAAAACATGCATGTGGAACCTAGAGTATGATCAACCATGTGATCGGGAGACGTATTCAAATATGTCTCAGTTTTCGTACCCTGGTACTCGGGTGCAACATTCCAGACGCTTTACTAACACCCTCCCGACTTGGAGAGTCAGTCCCTTTAACCTCCTGTTTGGCCCAGTTTGCAATTTCTGCGGAAGATGAACAGGAATAGCGAGAACCAATGAGAGACTAGCTGGAGGTGTCTGGACGGGCAAATTTAACTCTCATTTCCCACCAGGAAGAGGAATTAACCAAAGGCTCAGCGTGCCGTGCCGGAACCAGATTAGGGCCTGAAGCCATCCTGCGGTGTTGCGGCCAGCTCAAAAGAAAGCGAGTTGAAGAAAGGAGCTCAGGGGCACTGTAATTCACAAACCTGCAGAGTTATAAATGACAGCTATCGTCCAAAAATATACTGAAGTAAGGCTGCCAAGAGGACTTGAAAGCGGGGCAGAATTGCAGGAAACCGATTTCAGGAGGCAGACTGGAATTGCATTGAAAGCATAGGAAAAGAGGCAGAACGTCCACAATGATGCACTTGGCCAAAAAGGGCGTATGCGTTTTTTCCTGAATATATTCAGGAAAAAACGCATACGCCCTTTTTGGCCAACCAAGCAAGCTTGCAAAGGAAATCTGCACTACAATGAAGTCTCACTTCCCCCCGGTCAAAAGGGCCATCTGAAAAAAGTGTAAAATCCAGAAAGGCAGGACAGGCCATGGAGAACTGGGAGCCTTGTTATGCTGATGGGCGGGATGTAAATTGCCAACAGACACTCGGGAGAAGTGTATGGTGTTTCCTGAAACATCTAAAAAACAAAGCAACAGAGCCTAGGGCACTTCCACTTATGGTCCTATAGCTTAGGGAAATTAAAATCAAAAAGACACAGCCACCCCAAAGTTTGGGACGCCTCTGTTTACAAGAACCTCGTTTACAGTACAAGTTCAACATCGCAGAAAGTGAAAAATGGATAAAGAAGTTGTGGTATTTACTTACAAAGCAATATCACTCAGCAATGAAATCTATGTCATCAGGCCCTTAGCAGCACAATGAGTGGATTCAGGTATGATGATTCTAACTGAAATAAGTCACACAGAAAAATAAACATCATAAGATATCAGTAATACACGGAATGTAAACTTGGCTACACAGGAACTGAATTACAGAACAGAACAGGGTCTCAAATTTAGAAAACCAACTTATGCTTGCTTAAGGGTAAAGGTGAGTTGGGGTGCTGCATAAAACCAGAGATTTAAATGAGCACAGATAAAGTTCCTTAAGCCAAATATGGAATAGACAAGAGCTACCTCTTGCTCAACGAAATGGACTCAACACCGCATATTAAATGCCTAAGAATGTACCTGACTAGTAAGTATCTTAAAACCTATGGATTGCTATGTCTCCGAAAGAGAATCAAGCATGTGTACAGGGACATAAACGCAGCAGTGATAGGATTGGAGAGGTTCGGTGAGCAAATGAAGACCCTTTGAAGTCATATTGCATGGTACCCATTCCACGGGTTTCAACTACCCAGGTTTAAGGTATTCTTCCTTCAGCTAAAACATGCATGTGGAACCTAGAGTATGATCAACCATGTGATCGGGAGACGTGTTCAAATATGTCTCAGTTTTCGTACCCTGGTACTCGGGTGCAACATTCCAGACGCTTTACTAACACCCTCCCGACTTGGAGAGTCAGTCCCTTTAACCTCCTGTTTGGCCCAGTTTGCAATTTCTGCGGAAGATGAACAGGAATAGCGAGAACCAATGAGAGACTAGCTGGAGGTGTCTGGACGGGCAAATTTAACTCTCATTTCCCACCAGGAAGAGGAATTAACCAAAGGCTCAGCGTGCCGTGCCGGAACCAGATTAGGGCCTGAAGCCATCCTGCGGTGTTGCGGCCAGCTCAAAAGAAAGCGAGTTGAAGAAAGGAGCTCAGGGGCACTGTAATTCACAAACCTGCAGAGTTATAAATGACAGCTATCGTCCAAAAATATACTGAAGTAAGGCTGCCAAGAGGACTTGAAAGCGGGGCAGAATTGCAGGAAACCGATTTCAGGAGGCAGACTGGAATTGCATTGAAAGCATAGGAAAAGAGGCAGAACGTCCACAATGATGCACTTGGCCAAAAAGGGCGTATGCGTTTTTTCCTGAATATATTCAGGAAAAAACGCATACGCCCTTTTTGGCCAACCAAGCAAGCTTGCAAAGGAAATCTGCACTACAATGAAGTCTCACTTCCCCCCGGTCAAAAGGGCCATCTGAAAAAAGTGTAAAATCCAGAAAGGCAGGACAGGCCATGGAGAACTGGGAGCCTTGTTATGCTGATGGGCGGGATGTAAATTGCCAACAGACACTCGGGAGAAGTGTATGGTGTTTCCTGAAACATCTAAAAAACAAAGCAACAGAGCCTAGGGCACTTCCACTTATGGTCCTATAGCTTAGGGAAATTAAAATCAAAAAGACACAGCCACCCCAAAGTTTGGGACGCCTCTGTTTACAAGAACCTCGTTTACAGTACAAGTTCAACATCGCAGAAAGTGAAAAATGGATAAAGAAGTTGTGGTATTTACTTACAAAGCAATATCACTCAGCAATGAAATCTATGTCATCAGGCCCTTAGCAGCACAATGAGTGGATTCAGGTATGATGATTCTAACTGAAATAAGTCACACAGAAAAAGGAACATCATAAGATATCAGTAATACACGGAATGTAAACTTGGCTACACAGGAACTGAATTACAGAACAGAACAGTGTCTCAAATTTGGAAAACCAACTTATGCTTTCTTAAGGGTAAAGGTGAGTTGGGGTGCTGCATAAAACCAGAAATTGAAATGAGCACAGATAAAGTTCCTTAAGCCAAATATGGAATAGACAAGAGCTACTCCTTGCTCAACGAAATGGACTCAACACCGCATATTAAATGCCTAAGAATGTACCTGACTAGTAAGTATCTTAAAACCTATGGATTGCTATGTCTCCGAAAGAGAATCAAGCATGTGTACAGGGGCATAAACGCAGCAGTGATAGGATTGGAGAGGTTCGGTGAGCAAATGAAGACCCTTTGAAGTCATATTGCATGGTACCCATTCCACGGGTTTCAACTACCCAGGTTTAAGGTATTCTTCCTTCAGCTAAAACATGCATGTGGAACCTAGAGTATGATCAACCATGTGATCGGGAGACGTGTTCAAATATGTCTCAGTTTTCGTACCCTGGTACTCGGGTGCAACATTCCAGACGCTTTACTAACACCCTCCCGACTTGGAGAGTCAGTCCCTTTAACCTCCTGTTTGGCCCAGTTTGCAATTTCTGCGGAAGATGAACAGGAATAGCGAGAACCAATGAGAGACTAGCTGGAGGTGTCTGGACGGGCAAATTTAACTCTCATTTCCCACCAGGAAGAGGAATTAACCAAAGGCTCAGCGTGCCGTGCCGGAACCAGATTAGGGCCTGAAGCCATCCTGCAGTGTTGCGGCCAGCTCAAAAGAAAGCGAGTTGAAGAAAGGAGCTCAGGGGCACTGTAATTCACAAACCTGCAGAGTTATAAATGACAGCTATCGTCCAAAAATATACTGAAGTAAGGCTGCCAAGAGGACTTGAAAGCGGGGCAGAATTGCAGGAAACCGATTTCAGGAGGCAGACTGGAATTGCATTGAAAGCATAGGAAAAGAGGCAGAACGTCCACAATGATGCACTTGGCCAAAAAGGGCATATGCGTTTTTTCCTGAATATATTCAGGAAAAAACGCATACGCCCCTTTTGGCCAACCAAGCAAGCTTGCAATGGAAATCTGCACTACAATGAAGTCTCACTTCCCCCCGGTCAAAAGGGCCATCTGAAAAAAGTGTAAAATCCAGAAAGGCAGGACAGGCCATGGAGAACTGGGAGCCTTGTTATGCTGATGGGCGGGATGTAAATTGCCAACAGACACTCGGGAGAAGTGTATGGTGTTTCCTGAAACATCTAAAAAACAAAGCAACAGAGCCTAGGGCACTTCCACTTATGGTCCTATAGCTTAGGGAAATTAAAATCAAAAAGACACAGCCACCCCAAAGTTTGGGACGCCTCTGTTTACAAGAACCTCGTTTACAGTACAAGTTCAACATCGCAGAAAGTGAAAAATGGATAAAGAAGTTGTGGTATTTACTTACAAAGCAATATCACTCAGCAATGAAATCTATGTCATCAGGCCCTTAGCAGCACAATGAGTGGATTCAGGTATGATGATTCTAACTGAAATAAGTCACACAGAAAAAGAAACATCATAAGATATCAGTAATACACGGAATGTAAACTTGGCTACACAGGAACTGAATTACAGAACAGAACAGGGTCTCAAATTTAGAAAACCAACTTATGCTTGCTTAAGGGTAAAGGTGAGTTGCGGTGCTGCATAAAACCAGAGATTGAAATGAACACAGATAAAGTTCCTTAAGCCAAATATGGAATAGACAAGAGCTACTCCTTGCTCAACGAAATGGACTCAACACCGCATATTAAATGCCTAAGAATGTACCTGACTAGTAAGTATCTTAAAACCTATGGATTGCTATGTCTCCGAAAGAGAATCAAGCATGTGTACAGGGGCATAAACGCAGCAGTGATAGGATTGGAGAGGTTCGGTGAGCAAATGAAGACCCTTTGAAGTCATATTGCATGGTACCCATTCCACGGGTTTCAACTACCCAGGTTTAAGGTATTCTTCCTTCAGCTAAAACATGCATGTGGAACCTAGAGTATGATCAACCATGTGATCGGGAGACGTGTTCAAATATGTCTCAGTTTTCGTACCCTGGTACTCGGGTGCAACATTCCAGACGCTTTACTAACACCCTCCCGACTTGGAGAGTCAGTCCCTTTAACCTCCTGTTTGGCCCAGTTTGCAATTTCTGCGGAAGATGAACAGGAATAGCGAGAACCAATGAGAGACTAGCTGGAGGTGTCTGGACGGGCAAATTTAACTCTCATTTCCCACCAGGAAGAGGAATTAACCAAAGGCTCAGCGTGCCGTGCCGGAACCAGATTAGGGCCTGAAGCCATCCTGCGGTGTTGCGGCCAGCTCAAAAGAAAGCGAGTTGAAGAAAGGAGCTCAGGGGCACTGTAATTCACAAACCTGCAGAGTTATAAATGACAGCTATCGTCCAAAAATATACTGAAGTAAGGCTGCCAAGAGGACTTGAAAGCGGGGCAGAATTGCAGGAAACCGATTTCAGGAGGTAGACTGGAATTGCATTGAAAGCATAGGAAAAGAGGCAGAACGTCCACAATGATGCACTTGGCCAAAAAGGGCGTATGCGTTTTTTCCTGAATATATTCAGGAAAAAACGCATACGCCCTTTTTGGCCAACCAAGCAAGCTTGCAAAGGAAATCTGCACTACAATGAAGTCTCACTTCCCCCCGGTCAAAAGGGCCATCTGAAAAAAGTGTAAAATCCAGAAAGACAGGACAGGCCATGGAGAACTGGGAGCCTTGTTATGCTGATGGGCGGGATGTAAATTGCCAACAGACACTCCGGAGAAGTGTATGGTGTTTCCTGAAACATCTAAAAAACAAAGCAACAGAGCCTAGGGCACTTCCACTTATGGTCCTATAGCTTAGGGAAATTAAAATCAAAAAGACACAGCCACCCCAAAGTTTGGGACGCCTCTGTTTACAAGAACCTCGTTTACAGTACAAGTTCAACATCGCAGAAAGTGAAAAATGGATAAAGAAGTTGTGGTATTTACTTACAAAGCAATATCACTCAGCAATGAAATCTATGTCATCAGGCCCTTAGCAGCTCAATGAGTGGATTCAGGTATGATGATTCTAACTGAAATAAGTCACACAGAAAAAGAAACATCATAAGATATCAGTAATACACGGAATGTAAACTTGGCTACACAGGAACTGAATTACAGAACAGAACAGGGTCTCAAATTTAGAAAACCAACTTATGCTTGCTTAAGGGGAAAGGTGAGTTGGGGTGCTGCATAAAACCAGAGATTGAAATGAACACAGATAAAGTTCCTTAAGCCAAATATGGAATAGACAAGAGCTACTCCTTGCTCAACGAAATGGACTCAACACCCCATATTAAATGCCTAAGAATGTACCTGACTAGTAAGTATCTTAAAACCTATGGATTGCTATGTCTCTGAAAGAGAATCAAGCATGTGTACAGGGGCATAAACGCAGCAGTGATAGGATTGGAGAGGTTCGGTGAGCAAATGAAGACCCTTTGAAGTCATATTGCATGGTACCCATTCCACGGGTTTCAACTACCCAGGTTTAAGGTATTCTTCCTTCAGCTAAAACATGCATGTGGAACCTAGAGTATGATCAACCATGTGATCGGGAGACGTGTTCAAATATGTCTCAGTTTTCGTACCCTGGTACTCGGGTGCAACATTCCAGACGCTTTACTAACACCCTCCCGACTTGGAGAGTCAGTCCCTTTAACCTCCTGTTTGGCCCAGTTTGCAATTTCTGCGGAAGATGAACAGGAATAGCGAGAACCAATGAGAGACTAGCTGGAGGTGTCTGGACGGGCAAATTTAACTCTCATTTCCCACCAGGAAGAGGAATTAACCAAAGGCTCAGCGTGCCGTGCCGGAACCAGATTAGGGCCTGAAGCCATCCTGCGGTGTTGCGGCCAGCTCAAAAGAAAGCGAGTTGAAGAAAGGAGCTCAGGGGCACTGTAATTCACAAACCTGCAGAGTTATAAATGACAGCTATCGTCCAAAAATATACTGAAGTAAGGCTGCCAAGAGGACTTGAAAGCGGGGCAGAATTGCAGGAAACCGATTTCAGGAGGCAGACTGGAATTGCATTGAAAGCATAGGAAAAGAGGCAGAACGTCCACAATGATGCACTTGGCCAAAAAGTGCGTATGCGTTTTTTCCTGAATATATTCAGGAAAAAACGCATACGCCCTTTTTGGCCAACCAAGCAAGCTTGCAAAGGAAATCTGCACTACAATGAAGTCTCACATCCCCCCGGTCAAAAGGGCCATCTGAAAAAAGTGTAAAATCCAGAAAGACAGGACATGCAATGGAGAACTGGGAGCCTTGTTATGCTGATGGGCGGGATGTAAATTGCCAACAGACACTCGGGAGAAGTGTATGGTGTTTCCTGAAACATCTAAAAAACAAAGCAACAGAGCCTAGGGCACTTCCACTTATGGTCCTATAGCTTAGGGAAATTAAAATCAAAAAGACACAGCCACCCCAAAGTTTGGGACGCCTCTGTTTACAAGAACCTCGTTTACAGTACAAGTTCAACATCGCAGAAAGTGAAAAATGGATAAAGAAGTTGTGGTATTTACTTACAAAGCAATATCACTCAGCAATGAAATCTAGGTCATCAGGCCCTTAGCAGCACAATGAGTGGATTCAGGTATGATGATTCTAACTGAAATAAGTCACACAGAAAAAGAAACATCATAAGATATCAGTAATACACGGAATGTAAACTTGGCTACACAGGAACTGAATTACAGAACAGAACAGGGTCTCAAATTTAGAAAACCAACTTATGCTTGCTTAAGGGGAAAGGTGAGTTGGGGTGCTGCATAAAACCAGAGATTGAAATGAGCACAGATAAAGTTCCTTAAGCCAAATATGGAATAGACAAGAGCTACCTCTTGCTCAACGAAATGGACTCAACACCGCATATTAAATGCCTAAGAATGTACCTGACTAGTAAGTATCTTAAAACCTATGGATTGCTATGTCTCCGAAAGAGAATCAAGCATGTGTACAGGGGCATAAACGCAGCAGTGATAGGATTGGAGAGGTTCGGTGAGCAAATGAAGACCCTTTGAAGTCATATTGCATGGTACCCATTCCACGGGTTTCAACTACCCAGGTTTAAGGTATTCTTCCTTCAGCTAAAACATGCATGTGCAACCTAGAGTATGATCAACCATGTGATCGGGAGACGTGTTCAAATATGTCTCAGTTTTCGTACCCTGGTACTCGGGTGCAACATTCCAGACGCTTTACTAACACCCTCCCGACTTGGAGAGTCAGTCCCTTTAACCTCCTGTTTGGCCCAGTTTGCAATTTCTGCGGAAGATGAACAGGAATAGCGAGAACCAATGAGAGACTAGCTGGAGGTGTCTGGACGGGCAAATTTAACTCTCATTTCCCACCAGGAAGAGGAATTAACCAAAGGCTCAGCGTGCCGTGCCGGAACCAGATTAGGGCCTGAAGCCATCCTGCGGTGTTGCGGCCAGCTCAAAAGAAAGCGAGTTGAAGAAAGGAGCTCAGGGGCACTGTAATTCACAAACCTGCAGAGTTATAAATGACAGCTATCGTCCAAAAATATACTGAAGTAAGGCTGCCAAGAGGACTTGAAAGCGGGGCAGAATTGCAGGAAACCGATTTCAGGAGGTAGACTGGAATTGCATTGAAAGCATAGGAAAAGAGGCAGAACGTCCACAATGATGTACTTGGCCATAAAGGGCGTATGCGTTTTTTCCTGAATATATTCAGGAAAAAACGCATACGCCCCTTTTGGCCAACCAAGCAAGCTTGCAATGGAAATCTGCACTACAATGAAGTCTCACTTCCCCCCGGTCAAAAGGGCCATCTGAAAAAAGTGTAAAATCCAGAAAGGCAGGACAGGCCATGGAGAACTGGGAGCCTTGTTATGCTGATGGGCGGGATGTAAATTGCCAACAGACACTCGGGAGAAGTGTATGGTGTTTCCTGAAACATCTAAAAAACAAAGCAACAGAGCCTAGGGCACTTCCACTTATGGTCCTATAGCTTAGGAAAATTAAAATCAAAAAGACACAGCCACCCCAAAGTTTGGGACGCCTCTGTTTACAAGAACCTCATTTACCGTACAAGTTCAATATCACAGAAAGTGAAAAATGGATAAAGAACTTGTGGTACTTACGTACAATGCAGTATCACTCAACAATGAAATCTATGTCATCAGGCCCGTAGCAGCAATAATGAGTGGATTCAGGTACGATGATTCTAACTGAAATAAGTCACACAGAAAAAGAAACATCATAAGATATCACTAATACACGGAATGTAAACTTGGCTACACAGGAACTGAATTACAGAACAGAACAGGGTCTCAAAATTAGAAAACCAACTTATGCTTGCTTAAGGGGAAAGGTGAGTTGGGGTGCTGCATAAAACCAGACATTGAAATGAGCACAGATAAAGTTCCTTAAGCCAAATATGGAATAGCAACAGCTACTCCTTGCTCAATGAAATGGACTCAACACCCCATATTAAACGTCTAACAATGTACCTGACTAGTAAGTATCTTAAAACCTATGGATTGCTATGTCTCCAAAAGAGAATCAAGCATGTGTACAGGGGCATAAACGCAGCAGTGATAGGGTTGGAGAGGTTCAGTGAGCAAATGAAGACCCTTTGAAGTCATATTGCATGGTACCCATTCCACGGGTCTCAACTCTCCAGGTTTAAGGTATTCTTCCTTCAGCTAAGACATGCATGTGGAACCCAGAGTATGATCAACCATGTGAACGGGAGACATGTTCAAATATGTCTCAGTTGTCCTCCCCTGGTTCTCGGGTGCAACATTCCAGACGCTTTACTAACACTCTCCGCACTTGGAGAGTCAGCACCTTTAAGCTCCTGTTTGGCCCAGTTTGCAATTTCTGCGGAAGATGAACAGAAATAGGGAGAACCAATGAGAGACTAGCTGGAGGTGTCTGGACACGCAAATTTAACTCTCATTTCCCACCAGGAAGAGGAAATAACCAAAGGCTCAGCATGCCGTGCCGGAACCAGATTAGGGCCTGAAGCCATCCTGCGGTGTTGCGGCCAGCTCAAAAGAAAGCGAGTTGAAGAAAGGAGCTCAGGGGCACTGTAATTCACAAACCTGCAGAGTTATAAATGACAGCTATCGTCCAAAAATATACTGAAGTAAGGCTGCCAAGAGGACTTGAAAGCGGGGCAGAATTGCAGGAAACCGATTTCAGGAGGTAGACTGGAATTGCATTGAAAGCATAGGAAAAGAGGCAGAACGTCCACAATGATGCACTTGGCCAAAAAGGGCGTATGCGTTTTTTCCTGAATATATTCAGGAAAAAACGCATACGCCCTTTTTGGCCAACCAAGCAAGCTTGCAAAGGAAATCTGCACTACAATGAAGTCTCACTTCCCCCCGGTCAAAAGGGCCATCTGAAAAAAGTGTAAAATCCAGAAAGGCAGGACAGGCCATGGAGAACTGGGAGCCTTGTTATGCTGATGGGCGGGATGTAAATTGCCAACAGACACTCGGGAGAAGTGTATGGTGTTTCCTGAAACATCTAAAAAACAAAGCAACAGAGCCTAGGGCACTTCCACTTATGGTCCTATAGCTTAGGGAAATTAAAATCAAAAAGACACAGCCACCCCAAAGTTTGGGACGCCTCTGTTTACAAGAACCTCGTTTACAGTACAAGTTCAACATCGCAGAAAGTGAAAAATGGATAAAGAAGTTGTGGTATTTACTTACAAAGCAATATCACTCAGCAATGAAATCTATGTCATCAGGCCCTTAGCAGCACAATGAGTGGATTCAGGTATGATGATTCTAACTGAAATAAGTCACACCGAAAAAGAAACATCATAAGATATCAGTAATACACGGAATGTAAACTTGGCTACACAGGAACTGAATTACAGAACAGAACAGGGTCTCAAATTTAGAAAACCAACTTATGCTTGCTTAAGGGGAAAGGTGAGTTGGGGTGCTGCATAAAACCAGAGATTGAAATGAGCACAGATAAAGTTCCTTAAGCCAAATATGGAATAGACAAGAGCTACTCCTTGCTCAACGAAATGGACTCAACACCGCATATTAAATGCCTAAGAATGTACCTGACTAGTAAGTATCTTAAAACCTATGGATTGCTATGTCTCCGAAAGAGAATCAAGCATGTGTACAGGGGCATAAACGCAGCAGTGATAGGATTGGAGAGGTTCGGTGAGCAAATGAAGACCCTTTGAAGTCATATTGCATGGTACCCATTCCACGGGTTTCAACTACCCAGGTTTAAGGTATTCTTCCTTCAGCTAAAACATGCATGTGGAACCTAGAGTATGATCAACCATGTGATCGGGAGACGTGTTCAAATATGTCTCAGTTTTCGTACCCTGGTACTCGGGTGCAACATTCCAGACGCTTTACTAACACCCTCCCGACTTGGAGAGTCAGTCCCTTTAACCTCCTGTTTGGCCCAGTTTGCAATTTCTGCGGAAGATGAACAGGAATAGTGAGAACCAATGAGAGACTAGCTGGAGGTGTCTGGACGGGCAAATTTAACTCTCATTTCCCACCAGGAAGAGGAATTAACCAAAGGCTCAGCGTGCCGTGCCGGAACCAGATTAGGGCCTGAAGCCATCCTGCGGTGTTGCGGCCAGCTCAAAAGAAAGCGAGTTGAAGAAAGGAGCTCAGGGGCACTGTAATTCACAAACCTGCAGAGTTATAAATGACAGCTATCGTCCAAAAATATACTGAAGTAAGGCTGCCAAGAGGACTTGAAAGCAGGGCAGAATTGCAGGAAACCGATTTCAGGAGGTAGACTGGAATTGCATTGAAAGCATAGGAAAAGAGGCAGAACGTCCACAATGATGCACTTGGCCAAAAAGGGCGTATGCGTTTTTTCCTGAATATATTCAGGAAAAAACGCATACGCCCTTTTTGGCCAACCAAGCAAACTTGCAAAGGAAATCTGCACTACAATGAAGTCTCACTTCCCCCCGGTCAAAAGGGCCATCTGAAAAAAGTGTAAAATCCAGAAAGGCAGGACAGGCCATGGAGAACTGGGAGCCTTGTTATGCTGATGGGCGGGATGTAAATTGCCAACAGACACTCGGGAGAAGTGTATGGTGTTTCCTGAAACATCTAAAAAACAAAGCAACAGAGCCTAGGGCACTTCCACTTATGGTCCTATAGCTTAGGGAAATTAAAATCAAAAAGACACAGCCACCCCAAAGTTTGGGACGCCTCTGTTTACAAGAACCTCGTTTACCGTACAATTTCAATATCACAGAAAGTGAAAAATGGATAAAGTACTTGTGGTACTTACGTACAATGCAGTATCACTCAACAATGAAATCTATGTCATCAGGCCCGTAGCAGCATAATGAGTGGATTCAGGTACGATGATTCTAACTGAAATAAATCACACAGAAAAAGAAACATCATAAGATATCACTAATACACGGAATGTAAACTTGGCTACACAGGAACTGAATTCCAAAACAGAACAGGGTCTCAAAATTAGAAAACCAACTTATGCTTGCTTAAGGGGAAAGGTGAGTTGGGGTGCTGCATAAAACCAGAGATTGAAATGAGCACAGATAAAGTTCCTTAAGCCAAATATGGAATAGCAAGAGCTACTCCTTGCTCAATGAAATGGACTCAACACCCCATATTAAACGTCTAAGAATGTACCTGACTAGTAAGTATCTTAAAACCTATGGATTGCTATGTCTCCAAAAGAGAATCAAGCATGTGTACAGGGGTATAAACGCAGCAGTGATAGGATTGGAGAGGTTCAGTGAGCAAATGAAGACCCTTTGAAGTCATATTGCATGGTACCCATTCCACGGGTCTCAACTCTCCAGGTTTAAGGTATTCTTCCTTCAGCTAAAACATGCATGTGGAACCCAGAGTATGATCAACCGTGTGAACGGGAGACATGTTCAAATATGTCTCAGTTGTCCTCCCCTGGTTCTCGGGTGCAACATTCCAGACGCTTTACTAACACTCTCCGCACTTGGAGAGTCAGCACCTTTAAGCTCCTGTTTGGCCCAGTTTGCAATTTCTGCGGAAGATGAACAGAAATAGGGAGAACCAATGAGAGACTAGCTGGAGGTGTCTGGACGGGCAAATTTAACTCTCATTTCCCACCAGGAAAAGGAAATAACCAAAGGCTCAGCATGCCATGCCGGAACCAGATTAGGGCCTGAAGCCATCCTGCGGTGTTGCGGCCAGCTCAAAAGAAAGCGAGTTGAAGAAAGGAGCTCAGGGGCACTGTAATTCACAAACCTGCAGAGTTATAAATGACAGCTATCGTCCAAAAATATACTGAAGTAAGGCTGCCAAGAGGACTTGAAAGCGGGGCAGAATTGCAGGAAACCGATTTCAGGAGGTAGACTGGAATTGCATTGAAAGCATAGGAAAAGAGGCAGAACGTCCACAATGATGCACTTGGCCAAAAAGGGCGTATGCGTTTTTTCCTGAATATATTCAGGAAAAAACGCATACGCCCTTTTTGGCCAACCAAGCAAGCTTGCAAAGGAAATCTGCACTACAATGAAGTCTCACTTCCCCCCGGTCAAAAGGGCCATCTGAAAAAAGTGTAAAATCCAGAAAGGCAGGACAGGCCATGGAGAACTGAGAGCCTTGTTATGCTGATGGGCGGGATGTAAATTGCCAACAGACACTCGGGAGAAGTGTATGGTGTTTCCTGAAACATCTAAAAAACAAAGCAACAGAGCCTAGGGCACTTCCACTTATGGTCCTATAGCTTAGGGAAATTAAAATCAAAAAGACACAGCCACCCCAAAGTTTGGGACGCCTCTGTTTACAAGAACCTCGTTTACAGTACAAGTTCAACATCGCAGAAAGTGAAAAATGGATAAAGAAGTTGTGGTATTTACTTACAAAGCAATATCACTCAGCAATGAAATCTATGTCATCAGGCCCTTAGCAGCACAATGAGTGGATTCAGGTATGATGATTCTAACTGAAATAAGTCACACAGAAAAAGAAACATCATAAGATATCAGTAATACACAGAATGTAAACTTGGCTACACAGGAACTGAATTACAGAACAGAACAGGGTCTCAAATTTAGAAAACCAACTTATGCTTGCTTAAGGGTAAAGGTGAGTTGGGGTGCTGCATAAAACCAGAGATTGAAATGAGCACAGATAAAGTTCCTTAAGCCAAATATGGAATAGACAAGAGCTACTCCTTGCTCAACGAAATGGACTCAACACCGCATATTAAATGCCTAAGAATGTACCTGACTAGTAAGTATCTTAAAACCTATGGATTGCTATGTCTCCGAAAGAGAATCAAGCATGTGTACAGGGGCATAAACGCAGCAGTGATAGGATTGGAGAGGTTCGGTGAGCAAATGAAGACCCTTTGAAGTCATATTGCATGGTACCCATTCCACGGGTCTCAACTACCCAGGTTTAAGGTATTCTTCCTTCAGCTAAAACATGCATGTGGAACCTAGAGTATGATCAACCATGTGATCGGGAGACGTGTTCAAATATGTCTCAGTTTTCGTACCCTGGTACTCGGGTGCAACATTCCAGACGCTTTACTAACACCCTCCCGACTTGGAGAGTCAGTCCCTTTAACCTCCTGTTTGGCCCAGTTTGCAATTTCTGCAGAAGATGAACAGGAATAGCGAGAACCAATGAGAGACTAGCTGGAGGTGTCTGGACGGGCAAATTTAACTCTCATTTCCCACCAGGAAGAGGAATTAACCAAAGGCTCAGCGTGCCGTGCCGGAACCAGATTAGGGCCTGAAGCCATCCTGCGGTGTTGCGGCCAGCTCAAAAGAAAGCGAGTTGAAGAAAGGAGCTCAGGGGCACTGTAATTCACAAACCTGCAGAGTTATAAATGACAGCTATCGTCCAAAAATATACTGAAGTAAGGCTGCCAAGAGGACTTGAAAGCGGGGCAGAATTGCAGGAAACCGATTTCAGGAGGTAGACTGGAATTGCATTGAAAGCATAGGAAAAGAGGCAGAACGTCCACAATGATGCACTTGGCCAAAAAGGGCATATGCGTTTTTTCCTGAATATATTCAGTAAAAAACGCATACGCCCTTTTTGGCCAACCAAGCAAGCTTGCAAAGGAAATCTGAACTACAATGAAGTCTCACTTCCCCCCGGTCAAAAGGGCCATCTGAAAAAAGTGTAAAATCCAGAAAGGCAGGACAGGCCATGGAGAACTGGGAGCCTTGTTATGCTGATGGGCGGGATGTAAATTGCCAACAGACACTCGGGAGAAGTGTATGGTGTTTCCTGAAACATCTAAAAAACAAAGCAACAGAGCCTAGGGCACTTCCACTTATGGTCCTATAGCTTAGGGAAATTAAAATCAAAAAGACACAGCCACCCCAAAGTTTGGGACGCCTCTGTTTACAAGAACCTCGTTTACAGTACAAGTTCAACATCACAGAAAGTGAAAAATGGATAAAGAAGTTGTGGTATTTACTTACAAAGCAATATCACTCAGCAATGAAATCTATGTCATCAGGACCTTAGCAGCACAATGAGTGGATTCAGGTATGATGATTCTAACTGAAATAAGTCACACCAAAAAAGAAACATCATAAGATATCAGTAATACACGGAATGTAAACTTGGCTACACAGGAACTGAATTACAGAACAGAACAGGGTCTCAAATTTAGAAAACCAACTTATGCTTGCTTAAGGGTAAAGGTGAGTTGGGGTGCTGCATAAAACCAGAGATTGAAATGAGCACAGATAAAGTTCCTTAAGCCAAATATGGAATAGACAAGAGCTACTCCTTGCTCAACGAAATGGACTCAACACCGCATATTAAACGCCTAAGAATGTACCTGACTAGTCAGTATCTTAAAACCTATGGATTGCTATGTCTCCGAAAGAGAATCAAGCATGTGTACAGGGGCATAAACGCAGCAGTGATAGGATTGGAGAGGTTCGGTGAGCAAATGAAGACCCTTTGAAGTCATACTGCATGGTACCCATTCCACGGGTTTCAACTACCCAGTTTTAAGGTATTCTTCCTTCAGGTAAAACATGCATGGGGAACCTAGAGTATGATCAACCATGTGATCGGGAGACGTGTTCAAATATGTCTCAGTTTTCGTACCCTGGTACTCGGGTGCAACATTCCAGACGCTTTATTAACACCCTCCCGACTTGGAGAGTCAGTCCCTTCAACCTCCTGTTTGGCCCAGTTTGCAATTTCTGCGGAAGATGAACAGGAATAGTGAGAACCAATGAGAGACTAGCTGGAGGTGTCTGGACGGGCAAATTTAACTCTCATTTCCCACCAGGAAGAGGAATTAACCAAAGGCTCAGCGTGCCGTGCCGGAACCAGATTAGGGCCTGAAGCCATCCTGCGGTGTTGCGGCCAGCTCAAAAGAAAGCGAGTTGAAGAAAGGAGCTCAGGGCCACTGTAATTCACAAACCTGCAGAGTTATAAATGACAGCTATCGTCCAAAAATATACTGAAGTAAGGCTGCCAAGAGGACTTGAAAGCAGGGCAGAATTGCAGGAAACCGATTTCAGGAGGTAGACTGGAATTGCATTGAAAGCATAGGAAAAGAGGCAGAACGTCCACAATGATGCACTTGGCCAAAAAGGGCGTATGCGTTTTTTCCTGAATATATTCAGGAAAAAACGCATACGCCCTTTTTGGCCAACCAAGCAAACTTGCAAAGGAAATCTGCACTACAATGAAGTCTCACTTCCCCCCGGTCAAAAGGGCCATCTGAAAAAAGTGTAAAATCCAGAAAGGCAGGACAGGCCATGGAGAACTGGGAGCCTTGTTATGCTGATGGGCGGGATGTAAATTGCCAACAGACACTCGGGAGAAGTGTATGGTGTTTCCTGAAACATCTAAAAAACAAAGCAACAGAGCCTAGGGCACTTCCACTTATGGTCCTATAGCTTAGGGAAATTAAAATCAAAAAGACACAGCCACCCCAAAGTTTGGGACGCCTCTGTTTACAAGAACCTCGTTTACCGTACAATTTCAATATCACAGAAAGTGAAAAATGGATAAAGTACTTGTGGTACTTACGTACAATGCAGTATCACTCAACAATGAAATCTATGTCATCAGGCCCGTAGCAGCATAATGAGTGGATTCAGGTACGATGATTCTAACTGAAATAAATCACACAGAAAAAGAAACATCATAAGATATCACTAATACACGGAATGTAAACTTGGCTACACAGGAACTGAATTCCAAAACAGAACAGGGTCTCAAAATTAGAAAACCAACTTATGCTTGCTTAAGGGGAAAGGTGAGTTGGGGTGCTGCATAAAACCAGAGATTGAAATGAGCACAGATAAAGTTCCTTAAGCCAAATATGGAATAGCAAGAGCTACTCCTTGCTCAATGAAATGGACTCAACACCCCATATTAAACGTCTAAGAATGTACCTGACTAGTAAGTATCTTAAAACCTATGGATTGCTATGTCTCCAAAAGAGAATCAAGCATGTGTACAGGGGTATAAACGCAGCAGTGATAGGATTGGAGAGGTTCAGTGAGCAAATGAAGACCCTTTGAAGTCATATTGCATGGTACCCATTCCACGGGTCTCAACTCTCCAGGTTTAAGGTATTCTTCCTTCAGCTAAAACATGCATGTGGAACCCAGAGTATGATCAACCGTGTGAACGGGAGACATGTTCAAATATGTCTCAGTTGTCCTCCCCTGGTTCTCGGGTGCAACATTCCAGACGCTTTACTAACACTCTCCGCACTTGGAGAGTCAGCACCTTTAAGCTCCTGTTTGGCCCAGTTTGCAATTTCTGCGGAAGATGAACAGAAATAGGGAGAACCAATGAGAGACTAGCTGGAGGTGTCTGGACGGGCAAATTTAACTCTCATTTCCCACCAGGAAAAGGAAATAACCAAAGGCTCAGCATGCCATGCCGGAACCAGATTAGGGCCTGAAGCCATCCTGCGGTGTTGCGGCCAGCTCAAAAGAAAGCGAGTTGAAGAAAGGAGCTCAGGGGCACTGTAATTCACAAACCTGCAGAGTTATAAATGACAGCTATCGTCCAAAAATATACTGAAGTAAGGCTGCCAAGAGGACTTGAAAGCGGGGCAGAATTGCAGGAAACCGATTTCAGGAGGTAGACTGGAATTGCATTGAAAGCATAGGAAAAGAGGCAGAACGTCCACAATGATGCACTTGGCCAAAAAGGGCGTATGCGTTTTTTCCTGAATATATTCAGGAAAAAACGCATACGCCCTTTTTGGCCAACCAAGCAAGCTTGCAAAGGAAATCTGCACTACAATGAAGTCTCACTTCCCCCCGGTCAAAAGGGCCATCTGAAAAAAGTGTAAAATCCAGAAAGGCAGGACAGGCCATGGAGAACTGAGAGCCTTGTTATGCTGATGGGCGGGATGTAAATTGCCAACAGACACTCGGGAGAAGTGTATGGTGTTTCCTGAAACATCTAAAAAACAAAGCAACAGAGCCTAGGGCACTTCCACTTATGGTCCTATAGCTTAGGGAAATTAAAATCAAAAAGACACAGCCACCCCAAAGTTTGGGACGCCTCTGTTTACAAGAACCTCGTTTACAGTACAAGTTCAACATCGCAGAAAGTGAAAAATGGATAAAGAAGTTGTGGTATTTACTTACAAAGCAATATCACTCAGCAATGAAATCTATGTCATCAGGCCCTTAGCAGCACAATGAGTGGATTCAGGTATGATGATTCTAACTGAAATAAGTCACACAGAAAAAGAAACATCATAAGATATCAGTAATACACAGAATGTAAACTTGGCTACACAGGAACTGAATTACAGAACAGAACAGGGTCTCAAATTTAGAAAACCAACTTATGCTTGCTTAAGGGTAAAGGTGAGTTGGGGTGCTGCATAAAACCAGAGATTGAAATGAGCACAGATAAAGTTCCTTAAGCCAAATATGGAATAGACAAGAGCTACTCCTTGCTCAACGAAATGGACTCAACACCGCATATTAAATGCCTAAGAATGTACCTGACTAGTAAGTATCTTAAAACCTATGGATTGCTATGTCTCCGAAAGAGAATCAAGCATGTGTACAGGGGCATAAACGCAGCAGTGATAGGATTGGAGAGGTTCGGTGAGCAAATGAAGACCCTTTGAAGTCATATTGCATGGTACCCATTCCACGGGTCTCAACTACCCAGGTTTAAGGTATTCTTCCTTCAGCTAAAACATGCATGTGGAACCTAGAGTATGATCAACCATGTGATCGGGAGACGTGTTCAAATATGTCTCAGTTTTCGTACCCTGGTACTCGGGTGCAACATTCCAGACGCTTTACTAACACCCTCCCGACTTGGAGAGTCAGTCCCTTTAACCTCCTGTTTGGCCCAGTTTGCAATTTCTGCAGAAGATGAACAGGAATAGCGAGAACCAATGAGAGACTAGCTGGAGGTGTCTGGACGGGCAAATTTAACTCTCATTTCCCACCAGGAAGAGGAATTAACCAAAGGCTCAGCGTGCCGTGCCGGAACCAGATTAGGGCCTGAAGCCATCCTGCGGTGTTGCGGCCAGCTCAAAAGAAAGCGAGTTGAAGAAAGGAGCTCAGGGGCACTGTAATTCACAAACCTGCAGAGTTATAAATGACAGCTATCGTCCAAAAATATACTGAAGTAAGGCTGCCAAGAGGACTTGAAAGCGGGGCAGAATTGCAGGAAACCGATTTCAGGAGGTAGACTGGAATTGCATTGAAAGCATAGGAAAAGAGGCAGAACGTCCACAATGATGCACTTGGCCAAAAAGGGCGTATGCGTTTTTTCCTGAATATATTCAGGAAAAAACGCATACGCCCTTTTTGGCCAACCAAGCAAGCTTGCAAAGGAAATCTGAACTACAATGAAGTCTCACTTCCCCCCGGTCAAAAGGGCCATCTGAAAAAAGTGTAAAATCCAGAAAGGCAGGACAGGCCATGGAGAACTGGGAGCCTTGTTATGCTGATGGGCGGGATGTAAATTGCCAACAGACACTCGGGAGAAGTGTATGGTGTTTCCTGAAACATCTAAAAAACAAAGCAACAGAGCCTAGGGCACTTCCACTTATGGTCCTATAGCTTAGGGAAATTAAAATCAAAAAGACACAGCCACCCCAAAGTTTGGGACGCCTCTGTTTACAAGAACCTCGTTTACAGTACAAGTTCAACATCACAGAAAGTGAAAAATGGATAAAGAAGTTGTGGTATTTACTTACAAAGCAATATCACTCAGCAATGAAATCTATGTCATCAGGACCTTAGCAGCACAATGAGTGGATTCAGGTATGATGATTCTAACTGAAATAAGTCACACCGAAAAAGAAACATCATAAGATATCAGTAATACACGGAATGTAAACTTGGCTACACAGGAACTGAATTACAGAACAGAACAGGGTCTCAAATTTAGAAAACCAACTTATGCTTGCTTAAGGGTAAAGGTGAGTTGGGGTGCTGCATAAAACCAGAGATTGAAATGAGCACAGATAAAGTTCCTTAAGCCAAATATGGAATAGACAAGAGCTACTCCTTGCTCAACGAAATGGACTCAACACCGCATATTAAACGCCTAAGAATGTACCTGACTAGTCAGTATCTTAAAACCTATGGATTGCTATGTCTCCGAAAGAGAATCAAGCATGTGTACAGGGGCATAAACGCAGCAGTGATAGGATTGGAGAGGTTCGGTGAGCAAATGAAGACCCTTTGAAGTCATACTGCATGGTACCCATTCCACGGGTTTCAACTACCCAGTTTTAAGGTATTCTTCCTTCAGGTAAAACATGCATGGGGAACCTAGAGTATGATCAACCATGTGATCGGGAGACGTGTTCAAATATGTCTCAGTTTTCGTACCCTGGTACTCGGGTGCAACATTCCAGACGCTTTATTAACACCCTCCCGACTTGGAGAGTCAGTCCCTTCAACCTCCTGTTTGGCCCAGTTTGCAATTTCTGCGGAAGATGAACAGGAATAGTGAGAACCAATGAGAGACTAGCTGGAGGTGTCTGGACGGGCAAATTTAACTCTCATTTCCCACCAGGAAGAGGAATTAACCAAAGGCTCAGCGTGCCGTGCCGGAACCAGATTAGGGCCTGAAGCCATCCTGCGGTGTTGCGGCCAGCTCAAAAGAAAGCGAGTTGAAGAAAGGAGCTCAGGGGCACTGTAATTCACAAACCTGCAGAGTTATAAATGACAGCTATCGTCCAAAAATATACTGAAGTAAGGCTGCCAAGAGGACTTGAAAGCGGGGCAGAATTGCAGGAAACCGATTTCAGGAGGTAGACTGGAATTGCATTGAAAGGATAGGAAAAGAGGCAGAACGTCCACAATGATGCACTTGGCCAAAAAGGGCGTATGCGTTTTTTCCTGAATATATTCAGGAAAAAACGCATACGCCCTTTTTGGCCAACCAAGCAAGCTTGCAAAGGAAATCTGAACTACAATGAAGTCTCACTTCCCCCCGGTCAAAAGGGCCATCTGAAAAAAGTGTAAAATCCAGAAAGGCAGGACAGGCCATGGAGAACTGGGAGCCTTGTTATGCTGATGGGCGGGATGTAAATTGCCAACAGACACTCGGGAGAAGTGTATGGTGTTTCCTGAAACATCTAAAAAACAAAGCAACAGAGCCTAGGGCACTTCCACTTATGGTCCTATAGCTTAGGGAAATTAAAATCAAAAAGACACAGCCACCCCAAAGTTTGGGACGCCTCTGTTTACAAGAACCTCGTTTACAGTACAAGTTCAACATCACAGAAAGTGAAAAATGGATAAAGAAGTTGTGGTATTTACTTACAAAGCAATATCACTCAGCAATGAAATCTATGTCATCAGGACCTTAGCAGCACAATGAGTGGATTCAGGTATGATGATTCTAACTGAAATAAGTCACACAGAAAAAGAAACATCATAAGATATCAGTAATACACGGAATGTAAACTTGGCTACACAGGAACTGAATTACAGAACAGAACAGGGTCTCAAATTTAGAAAACCAACTTATGCTTGCTTAAGGGTAAAGGTGAGTTGGGGTGCTGCATAAAACCAGAGATTGAAATGAGCACAGATAAAGTTCCTTAAGCCAAATATGGAATAGACAAGAGCTACTCCTTGCTCAACGAAATGGACTCAACACCGCATATTAAACGCCTAAGAATGTACCTGACTAGTCAGTATCTTAAAACCTATGGATTGCTATGTCTCCGAAAGAGAATCAAGCATGTGTACAGGGGCATAAACGCAGCAGTGATAGGATTGGAGAGGTTCGGTGAGCAAATGAAGACCCTTTGAAGTCATACTGCATGGTACCCATTCCACGGGTTTCAACTACCCAGTTTTAAGGTATTCTTCCTTCAGGTAAAACATGCATGGGGAACCTAGAGTATGATCAACCATGTGATCGGGAGACGTGTTCAAATATGTCTCAGTTTTCGTACCCTGGTACTCGGGTGCAACATTCCAGACGCTTTATTAACACCCTCCCGACTTGGAGAGTCAGTCCCTTCAACCTCCTGTTTGGCCCAGTTTGCAATTTCTGCGGAAGATGAACAGGAATAGTGAGAACCAATGAGAGACTAGCTGGAGGTGTCTGGACGGGCAAATTTAACTCTCATTTCCCACCAGGAAGAGGAATTAACCAAAGGCTCAGCGTGCCGTGCCGGAACCAGATTAGGGCCTGAAGCCATCCTGCGGTGTTGCGGCCAGCTCAAAAGAAAGCGAGTTGAAGAAAGGAGCTCAGGGCCACTGTAATTCACAAACCTGCAGAGTTATAAATGACAGCTATCGTCCAAAAATATACTGAAGTAAGGCTGCCAAGAGGACTTGAAAGCGGGGCAGAATTGCAGGAAACCGATTTCAGGAGGTAGACTGGAATTGCATTGAAAGCATAGGAAAAGAGGCAGAACGTCCACAATGATGCACTTGGCCAAAAAGGGCGTATGCGTTTTTTCCTGAATATATTCAGGAAAAAACGCATACGCCCTTTTTGGCCAACCAAGCAAGCTTGCAAAGGAAATCTGAACTACAATGAAGTCTCACTTCCCCCCGGTCAAAAGGGCCATCTGAAAAAAGTGTAAAATCCAGAAAGGCAGGACAGGCCATGGAGAACTGGGAGCCTTGTTATGCTGATGGGCGGGATGTAAATTGCCAACAGACACTCGGGAGAAGTGTATGGTGTTTCCTGAAACATCTAAAAAACAAAGCAACAGAGCCTAGGGCACTTCCACTTATGGTCCTATAGCTTAGGGAAATTAAAATCAAAAAGACACAGCCACCCCAAAGTTTGGGACGCCTCTGTTTACAAGAACCTCGTTTACAGTACAAGTTCAACATCACAGAAAGTGAAAAATGGATAAAGAAGTTGTGGTATTTACTTACAAAGCAATATCACTCAGCAATGAAATCTATGTCATCAGGACCTTAGCAGCACAATGAGTGGATTCAGGTATGATGATTCTAACTGAAATAAGTCACACAGAAAAAGAAACATCATAAGATATCAGTAATACACGGAATGTAAACTTGGCTACACAGGAACTGAATTACAGAACAGAACAGGGTCTCAAATTTAGAAAACCAACTTATGCTTGCTTAAGGGTAAAGGTGAGTTGGGGTGCTGCATAAAACCAGAGATTGAAATGAGCACAGATAAAGTTCCTTAAGCCAAATATGGAATAGACAAGAGCTACTCCTTGCTCAACGAAATGGACTCAACACCGCATATTAAACGCCTAAGAATGTACCTGACTAGTCAGTATCTTAAAACCTATGGATTGCTATGTCTCCGAAAGAGAATCAAGCATGTGTACAGGGGCATAAACACAGCAGTGATAGGATTGGAGAGGTTCGGTGAGCAAATGAAGACCCTTTGAAGTCATACTGCATGGTACCCATTCCACGGGTTTCAACTACCCAGTTTTAAGGTATTCTTCCTTCAGGTAAAACATGCATGGGGAACCTAGAGTATGATCAACCATGTGATCGGGAGACGTGTTCAAATATGTCTCAGTTTTCGTACCCTGGTACTCGGGTGCAACATTCCAGATGCTTTATTAACACCCTCCCGACTTGGAGAGTCAGTCCCTTCAACCTCCTGTTTGGCCCAGTTTGCAATTTCTGCGGAAGATGAACAGGAATAGTGAGAACCAATGAGAGACTAGCTGGAGGTGTCTGGACGGGCAAATTTAACTCTCATTTCCCACCAGGAAGAGGAATTAACCAAAGGCTCAGCGTGCCGTGCCGGAACCAGATTAGGGCCTGAAGCCATCCTGCGGTGTTGCGGCCAGCTCAAAAGAAAGCGAGTTGAAGAAAGGAGCTCAGGGGCACTGTAATTCACAAACCTGCAGAGTTATAAATGACAGCTATCGTCCAAAAATATACTGAAGTAAGGCTGCCAAGAGGACTTGAAAGCGGGGCAGAATTGCAGGAAACCGATTTCAGGAGGTAGACTGGAATTGCATTGAAAGCATAGGAAAAGAGGCAGAACGTCCACAATGATGCACTTGGCCAAAAAGGGCGTATGCGTTTTTTCCTGAATATATTCAGGAAAAAACGCATACGCCCTTTTTGGCCAACCAAGCAAGCTTGCAAAGGAAATCTGCACTACAATGAAGTCTCACTTCCCCCCGGTCAAAAGGGCCATCTGAAAAAAGTGTAAAATCCAGAAAGGCAGGACAGGCCATGGAGAACTGGGAGCCTTGTTATGCTGATGGGCGGGATGTAAATTGCCAACAGACACTCGGGAGAAGTGTATGGTGTTTCCTGAAACATCTAAAAAACAAAGCAACAGAGCCTAGGGCACTTCCACTTATGGTCCTATAGCTTAGGGAAATTAAAATCAAAAAGACACAGCCACCCCAAAGTTTGGGACGCCTCTGTTTACAAGAACCTCGTTTACAGTACAAGTTCAACATCACAGAAAGTGAAAAATGGATAAAGAAGTTGTGGTATTTACTTACAAAGCAATATCACTCAGCAATGAAATCTATGTCATCAGGCCCTTAGCAGCACAATGAGTGGATTCAGGTATGATGATTCTAACTGAAATAAGTCACACAGAAAAAGAAACATCATAAGATATCAGTAATACACGGAATGTAAACTTGGCTACACAGGAACTGAATTACAGAACAGAACAGGGTCTCAAATTTAGAAAACCAACTTATGCTTGCTTAAGGGTAAAGGTGAGTTGGGGTGCTGCATAAAACCAGAGATTGAAATGAGCACAGATAAAGTTCCTTAAGCCAAATATGGAATAGACAAGAGCTACTCCTTGCTCAACGAAATGGACTCAACACCGCATATTAAACGCCTAAGAATGTACCTGACTAGTCAGTATCTTAAAACCTATGGATTGCTATGTCTCCGAAAGAGAATCAAGCATGTGTACAGGGGCATAAACGCAGCAGTGATAGGATTGGAGAGGTTCGGTGAGCAAATGAAGACCCTTTGAAGTCATACTGCATGGTACCCATTCCACGGGTTTCAACTACCCAGTTTTAAGGTATTCTTCCTTCAGGTAAAACATGCATGGGGAACCTAGAGTATGATCAACCATGTGATCGGGAGACGTGTTCAAATATGTCTCAGTTTTCGTACCCTGGTACTCGGGTGCAACATTCCAGACGCTTTATTAACACCCTCCCGACTTGGAGAGTCAGTCCCTTCAACCTCCTGTTTGGCCCAGTTTGCAATTTCTGCGGAAGATGAACAGGAATAGTGAGAACCAATGAGACACTAGCTGGAGGTGTCTGGACGGGCAAATTTAACTCTCATTTCCCACCAGGAAGAGGAATTAACCAAAGGCTCAGCGTGCCGTGCCGGAACCAGATTAGGGCCTGAAGCCATCCTGCGGTGTTGCGGCCAGCTCAAAAGAAAGCGAGTTGAAGAAAGGAGCTCAGGGCCACTGTAATTCACAAACCTGCAGAGTTATAAATGACAGCTATCGTCCAAAAATATACTGAAGTAAGGCTGCCAAGAGGACTTGAAAGCGGGGCAGAATTGCAGGAAACCGATTTCAGGAGGTAGACTGGAATTGTATTGAAAGCATAGGAAAAGAGGCAGAACGTCCACAATGATGCACTTGGCCAAAAAGGGCGTATGTGTTTTTTCCTGAATATATTCAGGAAAAAACGCATACGCACTTTTTGGCCAACCAAGCAAGCTTGCAAAGGAAATCTGCACTACAATGAAGTCTCACTTCCCCCCGGTCAAAAGGGCCATCTGAAAAAAGTGTAAAATCCAGAAAGGCAGGACAGGCCATGGAGAACTGGGAGCCTTGTTATGCTGATGGGCGGGATGTAAATTGCCAACAGACACTCGGGAGAAGTGTATGGTGTTTCCTGAAACATCTAAAAAACAAAGCAACAGAGCCTAGGGCACTTCCACTTATGGTCCTATAGCTTAGGGAAATTAAAATCAAAAAGACACAGCCACCCCAAAGTTTGGGACACCTCTGTTTACAAGAACCTCGTTTACAGTACAATTTCAACATCGCAGAAAGTGAAAAATGGATAAAGAAGTTGTGGTATTTACTTACAAAGCAATATCACTCAGCAATGAAATCTATGTCATCAGGCCCGTAGCAGCATAATGAGTGGATTCAGGTACGATGATTCTAACTGAAATAAGTCACACAGAAAAAGAAACATCATAAGATATCAGTAATACACGGAATGTAAACTTCGCTACACAGGAACTGAATTCCAAAACAGAACAGGGTCTCAAATTTAGAAAACCAACTTATGCTTGCTTAAGGGGAAAGGTGAGTTGGGGTGCTGCATAAAACCAGAGATTGAAATGAGCACAGATAAAGTTCCTTAAGCCAAATATGGAATAGACAAGAGCTACTCCTTGCTCAACGAAATGGACACAACACCGCATATTAAACGCCTAAGAATGTACCTGACTAGTAAGTATCTTAAAACCTATGGATTGCTATGTCTCCGAAAGAGAATCAAGCATGTGTACAGGGGCATAAACGCAGCAGTGATAGGATTGGAGAGGTTTGGTGAGCAAATGAAGACCCTCTGAAGTCATATTGCATGGTACCCATTCCACGGGTTTCAACTACCCAGGTTTAAGGTATTCTTCCTTCAGCTAAAACATGCATGTGGAACCTAGAGTCTGATCAACCATGTGATCGGGAGACGTGTTCAAATATGTCTCAGTTTTCGTACCCTGGTACTCGGGTGCAACATTCCAGACGCTTTACTAACACCCTCCCGACTTGGAGAGTCAGTCCCTTTAACCTCCTGTTTGGCCCAGTTTGCAATTTCTGCGGAAGATGAACAGGAATAGCGAGAACCAATGAGAGACTAGCTGGAGGTGTCTGGACGGGCAAATTTAACTCTCATTTCCCACCAGGAAGAGGAATTAACCAAAGGCTCAGCGTGCCGTGCCGGAACCAGATTAGGGCCTGAAGCCATCCTGCGGTGTTGCGGCCAGCTCAAAAGAAAGCGAGTTGAAGAAAGGAGCTCAGGGGCACTGTAATTCACAAACCTGCAGAGTTATAAATGACAGCTATCGTCCAAAAATATACTGAAGTAAGGCTGCCAAGAGGACTTGAAAGCGGGGCAGAATTGCAGGAAACCGATTTCAGGAGGTAGACTGGAATTGCATTGAAAGCATAGGAAAAGAGGCAGAACGTCCACAATGATGCACTTGGCCAAAAAGGGCGTATGCGTTTTTTCCTGAATATATTCAGGAAAAAACGCATACGCCCTTTTTGGCCAACCAAGCAAGCTTGCAAAGGAAATCTGCACTACAATGAAGTCTCACTTCCCCCCGGTCAAAAGGGCCATCTGAAAAAAGTGTAAAATCCAGAAAGGCAGGACAGGCCATGGAGAACTGAGAGCCTTGTTATGCTGATGGGCGGGATGTAAATTGCCAACAGACACTCGGGAGAAGTGTATGGTGTTTCCTGAAACATCTAAAAAACAAAGCAACAGAGCCTAGGGCACTTCCACTTATGGTCCTATAGCTTAGGGAAATTAAAATCAAAAAGACACAGCCACCCCAAAGTTTGGGACGCCTCTGTTTACAAGAACCTCGTTTACAGTACAAGTTCAACATCACAGAAAGTGAAAAATGGATAAAGAAGTTGTGGTATTTACTTACAAAGCAATATCACTCAGCAATGAAATCTATGTCATCAGGCCCTTAGCAGCACAATGAGTGGATTCAGGTATGATGATTCTAACTGAAATAAGTCACACAGAAAAAGAAACATCATAAGATATCAGTAATACACGGAATGTAAACTTGGCTACACAGGAACTGAATTACAGAACAGAACAGGGTCTCAAATTTAGAAAACCAACTTATGCTTGCTTAAGGGTAAAGGTGAGTTGGGGTGCTGCATAAAACCAGAGATTGAAATGAGCACAGATAAAGTTCCTTAAGCCAAATATGGAATAGACAAGAGCTACTCCTTGCTCAACGAAATGGACTCAACACCGCATATTAAACGCCTAAGAATGTACC
Source organism: Pseudorca crassidens (assembly GCF_039906515.1). Lineage (NCBI taxonomy): Eukaryota > Metazoa > Chordata > Mammalia > Artiodactyla > Delphinidae > Pseudorca > Pseudorca crassidens. The sequence goes on along the minus strand of NW_027136092.1, from coordinate 167,150 downwards.
TGACTAGTCAGTATCTTAAAACCTATGGATTGCTATGTCTCCGAAAGAGAATCAAGCATGTGTACAGGGGCATAAACGCAGCAGTGATAGGATTGGAGAGGTTCGGTGAGCAAATGAAGACCCTTTGAAGTCATACTGCATGGTACCCATTCCACGGGTTTCAACTACCCAGTTTTAAGGTATTCTTCCTTCAGGTAAAACATGCATGGGGAACCTAGAGTATGATCAACCATGTGATCGGGAGACGTGTTCAAATATGTCTCAGTTTTCGTACCCTGGTACTCGGGTGCAACATTCCAGACGCTTTATTAACACCCTCCCGACTTGGAGAGTAAGTCCCTTCAACCTCCTGTTTGGCCCAGTTTGCAATTTCTGCGGAAGATGAACAGGAATAGTGAGAACCAATGAGACACTAGCTGGAGGTGTCTGGACGGGCAAATTTAACTCTCATTTCCCACCAGGAAGAGGAATTAACCAAAGGCTCAGCGTGCCGTGCCGGAACCAGATTAGGGCCTGAAGCCATCCTGCGGTGTTGCGGCCAGCTCAAAAGAAAGCGAGTTGAAGAAAGGAGCTCAGGACCACTGTAATTCACAAACCTGCAGAGTTATAAATGACAGCTATCGTCCAAAAATATACTGAAGTAAGGCTGCCAAGAGGACTTGAAAGCGGGGCAGAATTGCAGGAAACCGATTTCAGGAGGTAGACTGGAATTGTATTGAAAGCATAGGAAAAGAGGCAGAACGTCCACAATGATGCACTTGGCCAAAAAGGGCGTATGTGTTTTTTCCTGAATATATTCAGGAAAAAACGCATACGCACTTTTTGGCCAACCAAGCAAGCTTGCAAAGGAAATCTGCACTACAATGAAGTCTCACTTCCCCCCGGTCAAAAGGGCCATCTGAAAAAAGTGTAAAATCCAGAAAGGCAGGACAGGCCATGGAGAACTGGGAGCCTTGTTATGCTGATGGGCGGGATGTAAATTGCCAACAGACACTCGGGAGAAGTGTATGGTGTTTCCTGAAACATCTAAAAAACAAAGCAACAGAGCCTAGGGCACTTCCACTTATGGTCCTATAGCTTAGGGAAATTAAAATCAAAAAGACACAGCCACCCCAAAGTTTGGGACACCTCTGTTTACAAGAACCTCGTTTACAGTACAATTTCAACATCGCAGAAAGTGAAAAATGGATAAAGAAGTTGTGGTATTTACTTACAAAGCAATATCACTCAGCAATGAAATCTATGTCATCAGGCCCGTAGCAGCATAATGAGTGGATTCAGGTACGATGATTCTAACTGAAATAAGTCACACAGAAAAAGAAACATCATAAGATATCAGTAATACACGGAATGTAAACTTCGCTACACAGGAACTGAATTCCAAAACAGAACAGGGTCTCAAATTTAGAAAACCAACTTATGCTTGCTTAAGGGGAAAGGTGAGTTGGGGTGCTGCATAAAACCAGAGATTGAAATGAGCACAGATAAAGTTCCTTAAGCCAAATATGGAATAGACAAGAGCTACTCCTTGCTCAACGAAATGGACTCAACACCGCATATTAAACGCCTAAGAATGTACCTGACTAGTCAGTATCTTAAAACCTATGGATTGCTATGTCTCCGAAAGAGAATCAAGCATGTGTACAGGGGCATAAACGCAGCAGTGATAGGATTGGAGAGGTTCGGTGAGCAAATGAAGACCCTTTGAAGTCATACTGCATGGTACCCATTCCACGGGTTTCAACTACCCAGTTTTAAGGTATTCTTCCTTCAGGTAAAACATGCATGGGGAACCTAGAGTATGATCAACCATGTGATCGGGAGACGTGTTCAAATATGTCTCAGTTTTCGTACCCTGGTACTCGGGTGCAACATTCCAGACGCTTTATTAACACCCTCCCGACTTGGAGAGTCAGTCCCTTCAACCTCCTGTTTGGCCCAGTTTGCAATTTCTGCGGAAGATGAACAGGAATAGTGAGAACCAATGAGAGACTAGCTGGAGGTGTCTGGACGGGCAAATTTAACTCTCATTTCCCACCAGGAAGAGGAATTAACCAAAGGCTCAGCGTGCCGTGCCGGAACCAGATTAGGGCCTGAAGCCATCCTGCGGTGTTGCGGCCAGCTCAAAAGAAAGCGAGTTGAAGAAAGGAGCTCAGGGCCACTGTAATTCACAAACCTGCAGAGTTATAAATGACAGCTATCGTCCAAAAATATACTGAAGTAAGGCTGCCAAGAGGACTTGAAAGCGGGGCAGAATTGCAGGAAACCGATTTCAGGAGGTAGACTGGAATTGCATTGAAAGCATAGGAAAAGAGGCAGAACGTCCACAATGATGCACTTGGCCAAAAAGGGCGTATGCGTTTTTCCTGAATATATTCAGGAAAAAACGCATACGCCCTTTTTGGCCAACCAAGCAAGCTTGCAAAGGAAATCTGAACTACAATGAAGTCTCACTTCCCCCCGGTCAAAAGGGCCATCTGAAAAAAGTGTAAAATCCAGAAAGGCAGGACAGGCCATGGAGAACTGGGAGCCTTGTTATGCTGATGGGCGGGATGTAAATTGCCAACAGACACTCGGGAGAAGTGTATGGTGTTTCCTGAAACATCTAAAAAACAAAGCAACAGAGCCTAGGGCACTTCCACTTATGGTCCTATAGCTTAGGGAAATTAAAATCAAAAAGACACAGCCACCCCAAAGTTTGGGACGCCTCTGTTTACAAGAACCTCGTTTACAGTACAAGTTCAACATCACAGAAAGTGAAAAATGGATAAAGAAGTTGTGGTATTTACTTACAAAGCAATATCACTCAGCAATGAAATCTATGTCATCAGGACCTTAGCAGCACAATGAGTGGATTCAGGTATGATGATTCTAACTGAAATAAGTCACACAGAAAAAGAAACATCATAAGATATCAGTAATACACGGAATGTAAACTTGGCTACACAGGAACTGAATTACAGAACAGAACAGGGTCTCAAATTTAGAAAACCAACTTATGCTTGCTTAAGGGTAAAGGTGAGTTGGGGTGCTGCATAAAACCAGAGATTGAAATGAGCACAGATAAAGTTCCTTAAGCCAAATATGGAATAGACAAGAGCTACTCCTTGCTCAACGAAATGGACTCAACACCGCATATTAAACGCCTAAGAATGTACCTGACTAGTCAGTATCTTAAAACCTATGGATTGCTATGTCTCCGAAAGAGAATCAAGCATGTGTACAGGGGCATAAACACAGCAGTGATAGGATTGGAGAGGTTCGGTGAGCAAATGAAGACCCTTTGAAGTCATACTGCATGGTACCCATTCCACGGGTTTCAACTACCCAGTTTTAAGGTATTCTTCCTTCAGGTAAAACATGCATGGGGAACCTAGAGTATGATCAACCATGTGATCGGGAGACGTGTTCAAATATGTCTCAGTTTTCGTACCCTGGTACTCGGGTGCAACATTCCAGACGCTTTATTAACACCCTCCCGACTTGGAGAGTCAGTCCCTTCAACCTCCTGTTTGGCCCAGTTTGCAATTTCTGCGGAAGATGAACAGGAATAGTGAGAACCAATGAGAGACTAGCTGGAGGTGTCTGGACGGGCAAATTTAACTCTCATTTCCCACCAGGAAGAGGAATTAACCAAAGGCTCAGCGTGCCGTGCCGGAACCAGATTAGGGCCTGAAGCCATCCTGCGGTGTTGCGGCCAGCTCAAAAGAAAGCGAGTTGAAGAAAGGAGCTCAGGGGCACTGTAATTCACAAACCTGCAGAGTTATAAATGACAGCTATCGTCCAAAAATATACTGAAGTAAGGCTGCCAAGAGGACTTGAAAGCGGGGCAGAATTGCAGGAAACCGATTTCAGGAGGTAGACTGGAATTGCATTGAAAGCATAGGAAAAGAGGCAGAACGTCCACAATGATGCACTTGGCCAAAAAGGGCGTATGCGTTTTTTCCTGAATATATTCAGGAAAAAACGCATACGCCCTTTTTGGCCAACCAAGCAAGCTTGCAAAGGAAATCTGCACTACAATGAAGTCTCACTTCCCCCCGGTCAAAAGGGCCATCTGAAAAAAGTGTAAAATCCAGAAAGGCAGGACAGGCCATGGAGAACTGGGAGCCTTGTTATGCTGATGGGCGGGATGTAAATTGCCAACAGACACTCGGGAGAAGTGTATGGTGTTTCCTGAAACATCTAAAAAACAAAGCAACAGAGCCTAGGGCACTTCCACTTATGGTCCTATAGCTTAGGGAAATTAAAATCAAAAAGACACAGCCACCCCAAAGTTTGGGACGCCTCTGTTTACAAGAACCTCGTTTACAGTACAAGTTCAACATCACAGAAAGTGAAAAATGGATAAAGAAGTTGTGGTATTTACTTACAAAGCAATATCACTCAGCAATGAAATCTATGTCATCAGGCCCTTAGCAGCACAATGAGTGGATTCAGGTATGATGATTCTAACTGAAATAAGTCACACAGAAAAAGAAACATCATAAGATATCAGTAATACACGGAATGTAAACTTGGCTACACAGGAACTGAATTACAGAACAGAACAGGGTCTCAAATTTAGAAAACCAACTTATGCTTGCTTAAGGGTAAAGGTGAGTTGGGGTGCTGCATAAAACCAGAGATTGAAATGAGCACAGATAAAGTTCCTTAAGCCAAATATGGAATAGACAAGAGCTACTCCTTGCTCAACGAAATGGACTCAACACCGCATATTAAACGCCTAAGAATGTACCTGACTAGTCAGTATCTTAAAACCTATGGATTGCTATGTCTCCGAAAGAGAATCAAGCATGTGTACAGGGGCATAAACGCAGCAGTGATAGGATTGGAGAGGTTCGGTGAGCAAATGAAGACCCTTTGAAGTCATACTGCATGGTACCCATTCCACGGGTTTCAACTACCCAGTTTTAAGGTATTCTTCCTTCAGGTAAAACATGCATGGGGAACCTAGAGTATGATCAACCATGTGATCGGGAGACGTGTTCAAATATGTCTCAGTTTTCGTACCCTGGTACTCGGGTGCAACATTCCAGACGCTTTATTAACACCCTCCCGACTTGGAGAGTCAGTCCCTTCAACCTCCTGTTTGGCCCAGTTTGCAATTTCTGCGGAAGATGAACAGGAATAGTGAGAATCAATGAGACACTAGCTGGAGGTGTCTGGACGGGCAAATTTAACTCTCATTTCCCACCAGGAAGAGGAATTAACCAAAGGCTCAGCGTGCCGTGCCGGAACCAGATTAGGGCCTGAAGCCATCCTGCGGTGTTGCGGCCAGCTCAAAAGAAAGCGAGTTGAAGAAAGGAGCTCAGGGCCACTGTAATTCACAAACCTGCAGAGTTATAAATGACAGCTATCGTCCAAAAATATACTGAAGTAAGGCTGCCAAGAGGACTTGAAAGCGGGGCAGAATTGCAGGAAACCGATTTCAGGAGGTAGACTGGAATTGTATTGAAAGCATAGGAAAAGAGGCAGAACGTCCACAATGATGCACTTGGCCAAAAAGGGCGTATGTGTTTTTTCCTGAATATATTCAGGAAAAAACGCATACGCACTTTTTGGCCAACCAAGCAAGCTTGCAAAGGAAATCTGCACTACAATGAAGTCTCACTTCCCCCCGGTCAAAAGGGCCATCTGAAAAAAGTGTAAAATCCAGAAAGGCAGGACAGGCCATGGAGAACTGGGAGCCTTGTTATGCTGATGGGCGGGATGTAAATTGCCAACAGACACTCGGGAGAAGTGTATGGTGTTTCCTGAAACATCTAAAAAACAAAGCAACAGAGCCTAGGGCACTTCCACTTATGGTCCTATAGCTTAGGGAAATTAAAATCAAAAAGACACAGCCACCCCAAAGTTTGGGACACCTCTGTTTACAAGAACCTCGTTTACAGTACAATTTCAACATCGCAGAAAGTGAAAAATGGATAAAGAAGTTGTGGTATTTACTTACAAAGCAATATCACTCAGCAATGAAATCTATGTCATCAGGCCCGTAGCAGCATAATGAGTGGATTCAGGTACGATGATTCTAACTGAAATAAGTCACACAGAAAAAGAAACATCATAAGATATCAGTAATACACGGAATGTAAACTTCGCTACACAGGAACTGAATTCCAAAACAGAACAGGGTCTCAAATTTAGAAAACCAACTTATGCTTGCTTAAGGGGAAAGGTGAGTTGGGGTGCTGCATAAAACCAGAGATTGAAATGAGCACAGATAAAGTTCCTTAAGCCAAATATGGAATAGACAAGAGCTACTCCTTGCTCAACGAAATGGACACAACACCGCATATTAAACGCCTAAGAATGTACCTGACTAGTAAGTATCTTAAAACCTATGGATTGCTATGTCTCCGAAAGAGAATCAAGCATGTGTACAGGGGCATAAACGCAGCAGTGATAGGATTGGAGAGGTTTGGTGAGCAAATGAAGACCCTCTGAAGTCATATTGCATGGTACCCATTCCACGGGTTTCAACTACCCAGGTTTAAGGTATTCTTCCTTCAGCTAAAACATGCATGTGGAACCTAGAGTCTGATCAACCATGTGATCGGGAGACGTGTTCAAATATGTCTCAGTTTTCGTACCCTGGTACTCGGGTGCAACATTCCAGACGCTTTACTAACACCCTCCCGACTTGGAGAGTCAGTCCCTTTAACCTCCTGTTTGGCCCAGTTTGCAATTTCTGCGGAAGATGAACAGGAATAGCGAGAACCAATGAGAGACTAGCTGGAGGTGTCTGGACGGGCAAATTTAACTCTCATTTCCCACCAGGAAGAGGAATTAACCAAAGGCTCAGCGTGCCGTGCCGGAACCAGATTAGGGCCTGAAGCCATCCTGCGGTGTTGCGGCCAGCTCAAAAGAAAGCGAGTTGAAGAAAGGAGCTCAGGGGCACTGTAATTCACAAACCTGCAGAGTTATAAATGACAGCTATCGTCCAAAAATATACTGAAGTAAGGCTGCCAAGAGGACTTGAAAGCGGGGCAGAATTGCAGGAAACCGATTTCAGGAGGTAGACTGGAATTGCATTGAAAGCATAGGAAAAGAGGCAGAACGTCCACAATGATGCACTTGGCCAAAAAGGGCGTATGCGTTTTTTCCTGAATATATTCAGGAAAAAACGCATACGCCCTTTTTGGCCAACCAAGCAAGCTTGCAAAGGAAATCTGCACTACAATGAAGTCTCACTTCCCCCCGGTCAAAAGGGCCATCTGAAAAAAGTGTAAAATCCAGAAAGGCAGGACAGGCCATGGAGAACTGAGAGCCTTGTTATGCTGATGGGCGGGATGTAAATTGCCAACAGACACTCGGGAGAAGTGTATGGTGTTTCCTGAAACATCTAAAAAACAAAGCAACAGAGCCTAGGGCACTTCCACTTATGGTCCTATAGCTTAGGGAAATTAAAATCAAAAAGACACAGCCACCCCAAACATTGGAACGCCTCTGTTTACAAGAACCTCGTTTACAGTACAAGTTCAACATCACAGAAAGTGAAAAATGGATAAAGAAGTTGTGGTATTTACTTACAAAGCAATATCACTCAGCAATGAAATCTATGTCATCAGGCCCTTAGCAGCACAATGAGTGGATTCAGGTATGATGATTCTAACTGAAATAAGTCACACAGAAAAAGAAACATCATAAGATATCAGTAATACACGGAATGTAAACTTGGCTACACAGGAACTGAATTACAGAACAGAACAGGGTCTCAAATTTAGAAAACCAACTTATGCTTGCTTAAGGGTAAAGGTGAGTTGGGGTGCTGCATAAAACCAGAGATTGAAATGAGCACAGATAAAGTTCCTTAAGCCAAATATGGAATAGACAAGAGCTACTCCTTGCTCAACGAAATGGACTCAACACCGCATATTAAACGCCTAAGAATGTACCTGACTAGTCAGTATCTTAAAACCTATGGATTGCTATGTCTCCGAAAGAGAATCAAGCATGTGTACAGGGGCATAAACGCAGCAGTGATAGGATTGGAGAGGTTCGGTGAGCAAATGAAGACCCTTTGAAGTCATACTGCATGGTACCCATTCCACGGGTTTCAACTACCCAGTTTTAAGGTATTCTTCCTTCAGGTAAAACATGCATGGGGAACCTAGAGTATGATCAACCATGTGATCGGGAGACGTGTTCAAATATGTCTCAGTTTTCGTACCCTGGTACTCGGGTGCAACATTCCAGACGCTTTATTAACACCCTCCCGACTTGGAGAGTAAGTCCCTTCAACCTCCTGTTTGGCCCAGTTTGCAATTTCTGCGGAAGATGAACAGGAATAGTGAGAACCAATGAGACACTAGCTGGAGGTGTCTGGACGGGCAAATTTAACTCTCATTTCCCACCAGGAAGAGGAATTAACCAAAGGCTCAGCGTGCCGTGCCGGAACCAGATTAGGGCCTGAAGCCATCCTGCGGTGTTGCGGCCAGCTCAAAAGAAAGCGAGTTGAAGAAAGGAGCTCAGGACCACTGTAATTCACAAACCTGCAGAGTTATAAATGACAGCTATCGTCCAAAAATATACTGAAGTAAGGCTGCCAAGAGGACTTGAAAGCGGGGCAGAATTGCAGGAAACCGATTTCAGGAGGTAGACTGGAATTGTATTGAAAGCATAGGAAAAGAGGCAGAACGTCCACAATGATGCACTTGGCCAAAAAGGGCGTATGTGTTTTTTCCTGAATATATTCAGGAAAAAACGCATACGCACTTTTTGGCCAACCAAGCAAGCTTGCAAAGGAAATCTGCACTACAATGAAGTCTCACTTCCCCCCGGTCAAAAGGGCCATCTGAAAAAAGTGTAAAATCCAGAAAGGCAGGACAGGCCATGGAGAACTGGGAGCCTTGTTATGCTGATGGGCGGGATGTAAATTGCCAACAGACACTCGGGAGAAGTGTATGGTGTTTCCTGAAACATCTAAAAAACAAAGCAACAGAGCCTAGGGCACTTCCACTTATGGTCCTATAGCTTAGGGAAATTAAAATCAAAAAGACACAGCCACCCCAAAGTTTGGGACACCTCTGTTTACAAGAACCTCGTTTACAGTACAATTTCAACATCGCAGAAAGTGAAAAATGGATAAAGAAGTTGTGGTATTTACTTACAAAGCAATATCACTCAGCAATGAAATCTATGTCATCAGGCCCGTAGCAGCATAATGAGTGGATTCAGGTACGATGATTCTAACTGAAATAAGTCACACAGAAAAAGAAACATCATAAGATATCAGTAATACACGGAATGTAAACTTCGCTACACAGGAACTGAATTCCAAAACAGAACAGGGTCTCAAATTTAGAAAACCAACTTATGCTTGCTTAAGGGGAAAGGTGAGTTGGGGTGCTGCATAAAACCAGAGATTGAAATGAGCACAGATAAAGTTCCTTAAGCCAAATATGGAATAGACAAGAGCTACTCCTTGCTCAACGAAATGGACACAACACCGCATATTAAACGCCTAAGAATGTACCTGACTAGTAAGTATCTTAAAACCTATGGATTGCTATGTCTCCGAAAGAGAATCAAGCATGTGTACAGGGGCATAAACGCAGCAGTGATAGGATTGGAGAGGTTTGGTGAGCAAATGAAGACCCTCTGAAGTCATATTGCATGGTACCCATTCCACGGGTTTCAACTACCCAGGTTTAAGGTATTCTTCCTTCAGCTAAAACATGCATGTGGAACCTAGAGTCTGATCAACCATGTGATCGGGAGACGTGTTCAAATATGTCTCAGTTTTCGTACCCTGGTACTCGGGTGCAACATTCCAGACGCTTTACTAACACCCTCCCGACTTGGAGAGTCAGTCCCTTTAACCTCCTGTTTGGCCCAGTTTGCAATTTCTGCGGAAGATGAACAGGAATAGCGAGAACCAATGAGAGACTAGCTGGAGGTGTCTGGACGGGCAAATTTAACTCTCATTTCCCACCAGGAAGAGGAATTAACCAAAGGCTCAGCGTGCCGTGCCGGAACCAGATTAGGGCCTGAAGCCATCCTGCGGTGTTGCGGCCAGCTCAAAAGAAAGCGAGTTGAAGAAAGGAGCTCAGGGGCACTGTAATTCACAAACCTGCAGAGTTATAAATGACAGCTATCGTCCAAAAATATACTGAAGTAAGGCTGCCAAGAGGACTTGAAAGCGGGGCAGAATTGCAGGAAACCGATTTCAGGAGGTAGACTGGAATTGCATTATAAGCATAGGAAAAGAGGCAGAACGTCCACAATGATGCACTTGGCCAAAAAGGGCGTATGCGTTTTTTCCTGAATATATTCAGGAAAAAACGCATACGCCCTTTTTGGCCAACCAAGCAAGCTTGCAAAGGAAATCTGCACTACAATGAAGTCTCACTTCCCCCCGGTCAAAAGGGCCATCTGAAAAAAGTGTAAAATCCAGAAAGGCAGGACAGGCCATGGAGAACTGGGAGCCTTGTTATGCTGATGGGCGGGATGTAAATTGCCAACAGAAACTCGGGAGAAGTGTATGGTGTTTCCTGAAACATCTAAAAAACAAAGCAACAGAGCCTAGGGCACTTCCACTTATGGTCCTATAGCTTAGGGAAATTAAAATCAAAAAGACACAGCCACCCCAAACATTGGGATGCCTCTGTTTACAAGAACCTCGTTTACAGTACAAGTTCAACATCGCAGAAAGTGAAAAATGGATAAAGAAGTTGTGGTATTTACTTACAAAGCAATATCACTCAGCAATGAAATCTATGTCATCAGGCCCTTAGCAGCACAATGAGTGGATTCAGGTATGATGATTCTAACTGAAATAAGTCACACAGAAAAAGAAACATCATAAGATATCAGTAATACACGGAATGTAAACTTGGCTACACAGGAACTGAATTACAGAACAGAACAGGGTCTCAAATTTAGAAAACCAACTTATGCTTGCTTAAGGGTAAAGGTGAGTTGGGGTGCTGCATAAAACCAGAGATTGAAATGAGCACAGATAAAGTTCCTTAAGCCAAATATGGAATAGACAAGAGCTACCTCTTGCTCAACGAAATGGACTCAACACCGCATATTAAATGCCTAAGAATGTACCTGACTAGTAAGTATCTTAAAACCTATGGATTGCTATGTCTCCGAAAGAGAATCAAGCATGTGTACAGGGGCATAAACGCAGCAGTGATAGGATTGGAGAGGTTCGGTGAGCAAATGAAGACCCTTTGAAGTCATATTGCATGGTACCCATTCCACGGGTTTCAACTACCCAGGTTTAAGGTATTCTTCCTTCAGCTAAAACATGCATGTGGAACCTAGAGTCTGATCAACCATGTGATCGGGAGACGTGTTCAAATATGTCTCAGTTTTCGTACCCTGGTACTCGGGTGCAACATTCCAGACGCTTTACTAACACCCTCCCGACTTGGAGAGTCAGTCCCTTTAACCTCCTGTTTGGCCCAGTTTGCAATTTCTGCGGAAGATGAACAGGAATAGCGAGAACCAATGAGAGACTAGCTGGAGGTGTCTGGACGGGCAAATTTAACTCTCATTTCCCACCAGGAAGAGGAATTAACCAAAGGCTCAGCGTGCCGTGCCGGAACCAGATTAGGGCCTGAAGCCATCCTGCGGTGTTGCGGCCAGCTCAAAAGAAAGCGAGTTGAAGAAAGGAGCTCAGGGGCACTGTAATTCACAAACCTGCAGAGTTATAAATGACAGCTATCGTCCAAAAATATACTGAAGTAAGGCTGCCAAGAGGACTTGAAAGCGGGGCAGAATTGCAGGAAACCGATTTCAGGAGGTAGACTGGAATTGCATTGAAAGGATAGGAAAAGAGGCAGAACGTCCACAATGATGCACTTGGCCAAAAAGGGCGTATGCGTTTTTTCCTGAATATATTCAGGAAAAAACGCATACGCCCTTTTTGGCCAACCAAGCAAGCTTGCAAAGGAAATCTGCACTACAATGAAGTCTCACTTCCCCCCGGTCAAAAGGGCCATCTGAAAAAAGTGTAAAATCCAGAAAGGCAGGACAGGCCATGGAGAACTGAGAGCCTTGTTATGCTGATGGGCGGGATGTAAATTGCCAACAGACACTCGGGAGAAGTGTATGGTGTTTCCTGAAACATCTAAAAAACAAAGCAACAGAGCCTAGGGCACTTCCACTTATGGTCCTATAGCTTAGGGAAATTAAAATCAAAAAGACACAGCCACCCCAAAGTTTGGGACGCCTCTGTTTACAAGAACCTCGTTTACAGTACAAGTTCAACATCACAGAAAGTGAAAAATGGATAAAGAAGTTGTGGTATTTACTTACAAAGCAATATCACTCAGCAATGAAATCTATGTCATCAGGCCCTTAGCAGCACAATGAGTGGATTCAGGTATGATGATTCTAACTGAAATAAGTCACACAGAAAAAGAAACATCATAAGATATCAGTAATACACGGAATGTAAACTTGGCTACACAGGAACTGAATTACAGAACAGAACAGGGTCTCAAATTTAGAAAACCAACTTATGCTTGCTTAAGGGTAAAGGTGAGTTGGGGTGCTGCATAAAACCAGAGATTGAAATGAGCACAGATAAAGTTCCTTAAGCCAAATATGGAATAGACAAGAGCTACTCCTTGCTCAACGAAATGGACTCAACACCGCATATTAAACGCCTAAGAATGTACCTGACTAGTCAGTATCTTAAAACCTATGGATTGCTATGTCTCCGAAAGAGAATCAAGCATGTGTACAGGGGCATAAACGCAGCAGTGATAGGATTGGAGAGGTTCGGTGAGCAAATGAAGACCCTTTGAAGTCATACTGCATGGTACCCATTCCACGGGTTTCAACTACCCAGTTTTAAGGTATTCTTCCTTCAGGTAAAACATGCATGGGGAACCTAGAGTATGATCAACCATGTGATCGGGAGACGTGTTCAAATATGTCTCAGTTTTCGTACCCTGGTACTCGGGTGCAACATTCCAGACGCTTTATTAACACCCTCCCGACTTGGAGAGTAAGTCCCTTCAACCTCCTGTTTGGCCCAGTTTGCAATTTCTGCGGAAGATGAACAGGAATAGTGAGAACCAATGAGACACTAGCTGGAGGTGTCTGGACGGGCAAATTTAACTCTCATTTCCCACCAGGAAGAGGAATTAACCAAAGGCTCAGCGTGCCGTGCCGGAACCAGATTAGGGCCTGAAGCCATCCTGCGGTGTTGCGGCCAGCTCAAAAGAAAGCGAGTTGAAGAAAGGAGCTCAGGACCACTGTAATTCACAAACCTGCAGAGTTATAAATGACAGCTATCGTCCAAAAATATACTGAAGTAAGGCTGCCAAGAGGACTTGAAAGCGGGGCAGAATTGCAGGAAACCGATTTCAGGAGGTAGACTGGAATTGTATTGAAAGCATAGGAAAAGAGGCAGAACGTCCACAATGATGCACTTGGCCAAAAAGGGCGTATGTGTTTTTTCCTGAATATATTCAGGAAAAAACGCATACGCACTTTTTGGCCAACCAAGCAAGCTTGCAAAGGAAATCTGCACTACAATGAAGTCTCACTTCCCCCCGGTCAAAAGGGCCATCTGAAAAAAGTGTAAAATCCAGAAAGGCAGGACAGGCCATGGAGAACTGGGAGCCTTGTTATGCTGATGGGCGGGATGTAAATTGCCAACAGACACTCGGGAGAAGTGTATGGTGTTTCCTGAAACATCTAAAAAACAAAGCAACAGAGCCTAGGGCACTTCCACTTATGGTCCTATAGCTTAGGGAAATTAAAATCAAAAAGACACAGCCACCCCAAAGTTTGGGACACCTCTGTTTACAAGAACCTCGTTTACAGTACAATTTCAACATCGCAGAAAGTGAAAAATGGATAAAGAAGTTGTGGTATTTACTTACAAAGCAATATCACTCAGCAATGAAATCTATGTCATCAGGCCCGTAGCAGCATAATGAGTGGATTCAGGTACGATGATTCTAACTGAAATAAGTCACACAGAAAAAGAAACATCATAAGATATCAGTAATACACGGAATGTAAACTTCGCTACACAGGAACTGAATTCCAAAACAGAACAGGGTCTCAAATTTAGAAAACCAACTTATGCTTGCTTAAGGGGAAAGGTGAGTTGGGGTGCTGCATAAAACCAGAGATTGAAATGAGCACAGATAAAGTTCCTTAAGCCAAATATGGAATAGACAAGAGCTACTCCTTGCTCAACGAAATGGACACAACACCGCATATTAAACGCCTAAGAATGTACCTGACTAGTAAGTATCTTAAAACCTATGGATTGCTATGTCTCCGAAAGAGAATCAAGCATGTGTACAGGGGCATAAACGCAGCAGTGATAGGATTGGAGAGGTTTGGTGAGCAAATGAAGACCCTCTGAAGTCATATTGCATGGTACCCATTCCACGGGTTTCAACTACCCAGGTTTAAGGTATTCTTCCTTCAGCTAAAACATGCATGTGGAACCTAGAGTCTGATCAACCATGTGATCGGGAGACGTGTTCAAATATGTCTCAGTTTTCGTACCCTGGTACTCGGGTGCAACATTCCAGACGCTTTACTAACACCCTCCCGACTTGGAGAGTCAGTCCCTTTAACCTCCTGTTTGGCCCAGTTTGCAATTTCTGCGGAAGATGAACAGGAATAGCGAGAACCAATGAGAGACTAGCTGGAGGTGTCTGGACGGGCAAATTTAACTCTCATTTCCCACCAGGAAGAGGAATTAACCAAAGGCTCAGCGTGCCGTGCCGGAACCAGATTAGGGCCTGAAGCCATCCTGCGGTGTTGCAGCCAGCTCAAAAGAAAGCGAGTTGAAGAAAGGAGCTCAGGGGCACTGTAATTCACAAACCTGCAGAGTTATAAATGACAGCTATCGTCCAAAAATATACTGAAGTAAGGCTGCCAAGAGGACTTGAAAGCGGGGCAGAATTGCAGGAAACCGATTTCAGGAGGTAGACTGGAATTGCATTGTAAGCATAGGAAAAGAGGCAGAACGTCCACAATGATGCACTTGGCCAAAAAGGGCGTATGCGTTTTTTCCTGAATATATTCAGGAAAAAACGCATACGCCCTTTTTGGCCAACCAAGCAAGCTTGCAAAGGAAATCTGCACTACAATGAAGTCTCACTTCCCCCCGGTCAAAAGGGCCATCTGAAAAAAGTGTAAAATCCAGAAAGGCAGGACAGGCCATGGAGAACTGGGAGCCTTGTTATGCTGATGGGCGGGATGTAAATTGCCAACAGAAACTCGGGAGAAGTGTATGGTGTTTCCTGAAACATCTAAAAAACAAAGCAACAGAGCCTAGGGCACTTCCACTTATGGTCCTATAGCTTAGGGAAATTAAAATCAAAAAGACACAGCCACCCCAAACATTGGGATGCCTCTGTTTACAAGAACCTCGTTTACAGTACAAGTTCAACATCGCAGAAAGTGAAAAATGGATAAAGAAGTTGTGGTATTTACTTACAAAGCAATATCACTCAGCAATGAAATCTATGTCATCAGGCCCTTAGCAGCACAATGAGTGGATTCAGGTATGATGATTCTAACTGAAATAAGTCACACAGAAAAAGAAACATCATAAGATATCAGTAATACACGGAATGTAAACTTGGCTACACAGGAACTGAATTACAGAACAGAACAGGGTCTCAAATTTAGAAAACCAACTTATGCTTGCTTAAGGGGAAAGGTGAGTTGGGGTGCTGCATAAAACCAGAGATTGAAATCAGCACAGATAAAGTTCCTTAAGCCAAATATGGAATAGACAAGAGCTACTCCTTGCTCAACGAAATGGACACAACACCGCATATTAAACGCCTAAGAATGTACCTGACTAGTAAGTATCTTAAAACCTATGGATTGCTATGTCTCCGAAAGGGAATCAAGCATGTGTACAGGGGCATAAACGCAGCAGTGATAGGATTGGAGAGGTTTGGTGAGCAAATGAAGACCCTCTGAAGTCATATTGCATGGTACCCATTCCACGGGTTTCAACTACCCAGGTTTAAGGTATTCTTCCTTCAGCTAAAACATGCATGTGGAACCTAGAGTATGATCAACCATGTGATCGGGAGACGTGTTCAAATATGTCTCAGTTTTCGTACCCTGGTACTCGGGTGCAACATTCCAGACGCTTTACTAACACCCTCCCGACTTGGAGAGTCAGTCCCTTTAACCTCCTGTTTGGCCCAGTTTGCAATTTCTGCGGAAGATGAACAGGAATAGCGAGAACCAATGAGAGACTAGCTGGAGGTGTCTGGACGGGCAAATTTAACTCTCATTTCCCACCAGGAAGAGGAATTAACCAAAGGCTCAGCGTGCCGTGCCGGAACCAGATTAGGGCCTGAAGCCATCCTGCGGTGTTGCGGCCAGCTCAAAAGAAAGCGAGTTGAAGAAAGGAGCTCAGGGGCACTGTAATTCACAAACCTGCAGAGTTATAAATGACAGCTATCGTCCAAAAATATACTGAAGTAAGGCTGCCAAGAGGACTTGAAAGCGGGGCAGAATTGCAGGAAACCGATTTCAGGAGGTAGACTGGAATTGCATTGAAAGGATAGGAAAAGAGGCAGAACGTCCACAATGATGCACTTGGCCAAAAAGGGCGTATGCGTTTTTTCCTGAATATATTCAGGAAAAAACGCATACGCCCTTTTTGGCCAACCAAGCAAGCTTGCAAAGGAAATCTGCACTACAATGAAGTCTCACTTCCCCCCGGTCAAAAGGGCCATCTGAAAAAAGTGTAAAATCCAGAAAGGCAGGACAGGCCATGGAGAACTGGGAGCCTTGTTATGCTGATGGGCGGGATGTAAATTGCCAACAGACACTCGGGAGAAGTGTATGGTGTTTCCTGAAACATCTAAAAAACAAAGCAACAGAGCCTAGGGCACTTCCACTTATGGTCCTATAGCTTAGGGAAATTAAAATCAAAAAGACACAGCCACCCCAAAGTTTGGGATGCCTCTGTTTACAAGAACCTCGTTTACAGTACAAGTTCAACATCGCAGAAAGTGAAAAATGGATAAAGAAGTTGTGGTATTTACTTACAAAGCAATATCACTCAGCAATGAAATCTATGTCATCAGGCCCTTAGCAGCACAATGAGTGGATTCAGGTATGATGATTCTAACTGAAATAAGTCACACAGAAAAAGAAACATCATAAGATATCAGTAATACACGGAATGTAAACTTGGCTACACAGGAACTGAATTACAGAACAGAACAGGGTCTCAAATTTAGAAAACCAACTTATGCTTGCTTAAGGGGAAAGGTGAGTTGGGGTGCTGCATAAAACCAGAGATTGAAATGAACACAGATAAAGTTCCTTAAGCCAAATATGGAATAGACAAGAGCTACTCCTTGCTCAACGAAATGGACTCAACACCGCATATTAAATGCCTAAGAATGTACCTGACTAGTAAGTATCTTAAAACCTATGGATTGCTATGTCTCCGAAAGAGAATCAAGCATGTGTACAGGGGCATAAACGCAGCAGTGATAGGATTGGAGAGGTTTGGTGAGCAAATGAAGACCCTCTGAAGTCATATTGCATGGTACCCATTCCACGGGTTTCAACTACCCAGGTTTAAGGTATTCTTCCTTCAGCTAAAACATGCATGTGGAACCTAGAGTATGATCAACCATGTGATCGGGAGACGTGTTCAAATATGTCTCAGTTTTCGTACCCTGGTACTCGGGTGCAACATTCCAGACGCTTTACTAACACCCTCCCGACTTGGAGAGTCAGTCCCTTTAACCTCCTGTTTGGCCCAGTTTGCAATTTCTGCGGAAGATGAACAGGAATAGCGAGAACCAATGAGAGACTAGCTGGAGGTGTCTGGACGGGCAAATTTAACCCTCATTTCCCACCAGGAAGAGGAATTAACCAAAGGCTCAGCGTGCCGTGCCGGAACCAGATTAGGGCCTGAAGCCATCCTGCGGTGTTGCGGCCAGCTCAAAAGAAAGCGAGTTGAAGAAAGGAGCTCAGGGGCACTGTAATTCACAAACCTGCAGAGTTATAAATGACAGCTATCGTCCAAAAATATACTGAAGTAAGGCTGCCAAGAGGACTTGAAAGCGGGGCAGAATTGCAGGAAACCGATTTCAGGAGGTAGACTGGAATTGCATTGAAAGCATAGGAAAAGAGGCAGAACGTCCACAATGATGCACTTGGCCAAAAAGGGCGTATGCGTTTTTTCCTGAATATATTCAGGAAAAAACGCATACGCCCTTTTTGGCCAACCAAGCAAGCTTGCAAAGGAAATCTGCACTACAATGAAGTCTCACTTCCCCCCGGTCAAAAGGGCCATCTGAAAAAAGTGTAAAATCCAGAAAGGCAGGACAGGCCATGGAGAACTGAGAGCCTTGTTATGCTGATGGGCGGGATGTAAATTGCCAACAGACACTCGGGAGAAGTGTATGGTGTTTCCTGAAACATCTAAAAAACAAAGCAACAGAGCCTAGGGCACTTCCACTTATGGTCCTATAGCTTAGGGAAATTAAAATCAAAAAGACACAGCCACCCCAAACATTGGAACGCCTCTGTTTACAAGAACCTCGTTTACAGTACAAGTTCAACATCGCAGAAAGTGAAAAATGGATAAAGAAGTTGTGGTATTTACTTACAAAGCAATATCACTCAGCAATGAAATCTATGTCATCAGGCCCTTAGCAGCACAATGAGTGGATTCAGGTA
The DNA here is from genome assembly GCF_039906515.1 of Pseudorca crassidens. Taxonomy (NCBI): domain Eukaryota; kingdom Metazoa; phylum Chordata; class Mammalia; order Artiodactyla; family Delphinidae; genus Pseudorca; species Pseudorca crassidens. The sequence goes on along the minus strand of NW_027136092.1, from coordinate 148,487 downwards.
TGATGATTCTAACTGAAATAAGTCACACAGAAAAAGAAACATCATAAGATATCAGTAATACACGGAATGTAAACTTGGCTACACAGGAACTGAATTACAGAACAGAACAGGGTCTCAAATTTAGAAAACCAACTTATGCTTGCTTAAGGGTAAAGGTGAGTTGGGGTGCTGCATAAAACCAGAGATTGAAATGAGCACAGATAAAGTTCCTTAAGCCAAATATGGAATAGACAAGAGCTACCTCTTGCTCAACGAAATGGACTCAACACCGCATATTAAATGCCTAAGAATGTACCTGACTAGTAAGTATCTTAAAACCTATGGATTGCTATGTCTCCGAAAGAGAATCAAGCATGTGTACAGGGGCATAAACGCAGCAGTGATAGGATTGGAGAGGTTCGGTGAGCAAATGAAGACCCTTTGAAGTCATATTGCATGGTACCCGTTCCACGGGTTTCAACTACCCAGGTTTAAGGTATTCTTCCTTCAGCTAAAACATGCATGTGCAACCTAGAGAATGATCAACCATGTGATCGGGAGACGTGTTCAAATATGTCTCAGTTTTCGTACCCTGGTACTCGGGTACAACATTCCAGACGCTTTACTAACACCCTCCCGATTTGGAGAGTCAGTCCCTTTAACCTCCTGTTTGGCCCAGTTTGCAATTTCTGCGGAAGATGAACAGGAATAGCGAGAACCAATGAGAGACTAGCTGGAGGTGTCTGAACGGGCAAATTTAACTCTCATTTCCCACCAGGAAGAGGAATTAACCAAAGGCTCAGCGTGCCGTGCCGGAACCAGATTAGGGCCTGAAGCCATCCTGCGGTGTTGCAGCCAGCTCAAAAGAAAGCGAGTTGAAGAAAGGAGCTCAGGGGCACTGTAATTCACAAACCTGCAGAGTTATAAATGACAGCTATCGTCCAAAAATATACTGAAGTAAGGCTGCCAAGAGGACTTGAAAGCGGGGCAGAATTGCAGGAAACCGATTTCAGGAGGCAGACTGAAATTGCATTGAAAGCATAGGAAAAGAGGCAGAACGTCCACAATGATGCACTTGGCCAAAAAGGGCATATGCGTTTTTTCCTGAATATATTCAGGAAAAAACGCATACGCCCTTTTTGGCCAACCAAGCAAGCTTGCAAAGGAAATCTGCACTACAATGAAGTCTCACTTCCCCCCGGTCAAAAGGGCCATCTGAAAAAAGTGTAAAATCCAGAAAGGCAGGACAGGCCATGGAGAACTGGGAGCCTTGTTATGCTGATGGGCGGGATGTAAATTGCCAACAGACACTCGGGAGAAGTGTATGGTGTTTCCTGAAACATCTAAAAAACAAAGCAACAGAGCCTAGGGCACTTCCACTTATGGTCCTATAGCTTAGGGAAATTAAAATCAAAAAGACACAGCCACCCCAAAGTTTGGGACGCCTCTGTTTACAAGAACCTCGTTTACAGTACAAGTTCAACATCGCAGAAAGTGAAAAATGGATAAAGAAGTTGTGGTATTTACTTACAAAGCAATATCACTCAGCAATGAAATCTATGTCATCAGGCCCTTAGCAGCACAATGAGTGGATTCAGGTATGATGATTCTAACTGAAATAAGTCACACAGAAAAAGAAACATCATAAGATATCAGTAATACACGGAATGTAAACTTGGCTACACAGGAACTGAATTACAGAACAGAACAGGGTCTCAAATTTAGAAAACCAACTTATGCTTGCTTAAGGGGAAAGGTGAGTTGGGGTGCTGCATAAAACCAGAGATTGAAATGAGCACAGATAAAGTTCCTTAAGCCAAATATGGAATAGACAAGAGCTACTCCTTGCTCAACGAAATGGACTCAACACCGCATATTAAATGCCTAAGAATGTACCTGACTAGTAAGTATCTTAAAACCTATGGATTGCTATGTCTCCGAAAGAGAATCAAGCATGTGTACAGGGGCATAAACGCAGCAGTGATAGGATTGGAGAGGTTCGGTGAGCAAATGAAGACCCTTTGAAGTCATATTGCATGGTACCCATTCCACGGGTCTCAACTACCCAGGTTTAAGGTATTCTTCCTTCAGCTAAAACATGCATGTGGAACCTAGAGTATGATCAACCATGTGATCGGGAGACGTGTTCAAATATGTCTCAGTTTTCGTACCCTGGTACTCGGGTGCAACATTCCAGACGCTTTACTAACACCCTCCCGACTTGGAGAGTCAGTCCCTTTAACCTCCTGTTTGGCCCAGTTTGCAATTTCTGCAGAAGATGAACAGGAATAGCGAGAACCAATGAGAGACTAGCTGGAGGTGTCTGGACGGGCAAATTTAACTCTCATTTCCCACCAGGAAGAGGAATTAACCAAAGGCTCAGCGTGCCGTGCCGGAACCAGATTAGGGCCTGAAGCCATCCTGCGGTGTTGCGGCCAGCTCAAAAGAAAGCGAGTTGAAGAAAGGAGCTCAGGGGCACTGTAATTCACAAACCTGCAGAGTTATAAATGACAGCTATCGTCCAAAAATATACTGAAGTAAGGCTGCCAAGAGGACTTGAAAGCGGGGCAGAATTGCAGGAAACCGATTTCAGGAGGTAGACTGGAATTGCATTGAAAGCATAGGAAAAGAGGCAGAACGTCCACAATGATGCACTTGGCCAAAAAGGGCGTATGCGTTTTTTCCTGAATATATTCAGGAAAAAACGCATACGCCCTTTTTGGCCAACCAAGCAAGCTTGCAAAGGAAATCTGAACTACAATGAAGTCTCACTTCCCCCCGGTCAAAAGGGCCATCTGAAAAAAGTGTAAAATCCAGAAAGGCAGGACAGGCCATGGAGAACTGGGAGCCTTGTTATGCTGATGGGCGGGATGTAAATTGCCAACAGACACTCGGGAGAAGTGTATGGTGTTTCCTGAAACATCTAAAAAACAAAGCAACAGAGCCTAGGGCACTTCCACTTATGGTCCTATAGCTTAGGGAAATTAAAATCAAAAAGACACAGCCACCCCAAAGTTTGGGACGCCTCTGTTTACAAGAACCTCGTTTACAGTACAAGTTCAACATCACAGAAAGTGAAAAATGGATAAAGAAGTTGTGGTATTTACTTACAAAGCAATATCACTCAGCAATGAAATCTATGTCATCAGGACCTTAGCAGCACAATGAGTGGATTCAGGTATGATGATTCTAACTGAAATAAGTCACACCGAAAAAGAAACATCATAAGATATCAGTAATACACGGAATGTAAACTTGGCTACACAGGAACTGAATTACAGAACAGAACAGGGTCTCAAATTTAGAAAACCAACTTATGCTTGCTTAAGGGTAAAGGTGAGTTGGGGTGCTGCATAAAACCAGAGATTGAAATGAGCACAGATAAAGTTCCTTAAGCCAAATATGGAATAGACAAGAGCTACTCCTTGCTCAACGAAATGGACTCAACACCGCATATTAAACGCCTAAGAATGTACCTGACTAGTCAGTATCTTAAAACCTATGGATTGCTATGTCTCCGAAAGAGAATCAAGCATGTGTACAGGGGCATAAACGCAGCAGTGATAGGATTGGAGAGGTTCGGTGAGCAAATGAAGACCCTTTGAAGTCATACTGCATGGTACCCATTCCACGGGTTTCAACTACCCAGTTTTAAGGTATTCTTCCTTCAGGTAAAACATGCATGGGGAACCTAGAGTATGATCAACCATGTGATCGGGAGACGTGTTCAAATATGTCTCAGTTTTCGTACCCTGGTACTCGGGTGCAACATTCCAGACGCTTTATTAACACCCTCCCGACTTGGAGAGTCAGTCCCTTCAACCTCCTGTTTGGCCCAGTTTGCAATTTCTGCGGAAGATGAACAGGAATAGTGAGAACCAATGAGAGACTAGCTGGAGGTGTCTGGACGGGCAAATTTAACTCTCATTTCCCACCAGGAAGAGGAATTAACCAAAGGCTCAGCGTGCCGTGCCGGAACCAGATTAGGGCCTGAAGCCATCCTGCGGTGTTGCGGCCAGCTCAAAAGAAAGCGAGTTGAAGAAAGGAGCTCAGGGCCACTGTAATTCACAAACCTGCAGAGTTATAAATGACAGCTATCGTCCAAAAATATACTGAAGTAAGGCTGCCAAGAGGACTTGAAAGCAGGGCAGAATTGCAGGAAACCGATTTCAGGAGGTAGACTGGAATTGCATTGAAAGCATAGGAAAAGAGGCAGAACGTCCACAATGATGCACTTGGCCAAAAAGGGCGTATGCGTTTTTTCCTGAATATATTCAGGAAAAAACGCATACGCCCTTTTTGGCCAACCAAGCAAACTTGCAAAGGAAATCTGCACTACAATGAAGTCTCACTTCCCCCCGGTCAAAAGGGCCATCTGAAAAAAGTGTAAAATCCAGAAAGGCAGGACAGGCCATGGAGAACTGGGAGCCTTGTTATGCTGATGGGCGGGATGTAAATTGCCAACAGACACTCGGGAGAAGTGTATGGTGTTTCCTGAAACATCTAAAAAACAAAGCAACAGAGCCTAGGGCACTTCCACTTATGGTCCTATAGCTTAGGGAAATTAAAATCAAAAAGACACAGCCACCCCAAAGTTTGGGACGCCTCTGTTTACAAGAACCTCGTTTACCGTACAATTTCAATATCACAGAAAGTGAAAAATGGATAAAGTACTTGTGGTACTTACGTACAATGCAGTATCACTCAACAATGAAATCTATGTCATCAGGCCCGTAGCAGCATAATGAGTGGATTCAGGTACGATGATTCTAACTGAAATAAATCACACAGAAAAAGAAACATCATAAGATATCACTAATACACGGAATGTAAACTTGGCTACACAGGAACTGAATTCCAAAACAGAACAGGGTCTCAAAATTAGAAAACCAACTTATGCTTGCTTAAGGGGAAAGGTGAGTTGGGGTGCTGCATAAAACCAGAGATTGAAATGAGCACAGATAAAGTTCCTTAAGCCAAATATGGAATAGCAAGAGCTACTCCTTGCTCAATGAAATGGACTCAACACCCCATATTAAACGTCTAAGAATGTACCTGACTAGTAAGTATCTTAAAACCTATGGATTGCTATGTCTCCAAAAGAGAATCAAGCATGTGTACAGGGGTATAAACGCAGCAGTGATAGGATTGGAGAGGTTCAGTGAGCAAATGAAGACCCTTTGAAGTCATATTGCATGGTACCCATTCCACGGGTCTCAACTCTCCAGGTTTAAGGTATTCTTCCTTCAGCTAAAACATGCATGTGGAACCCAGAGTATGATCAACCGTGTGAACGGGAGACATGTTCAAATATGTCTCAGTTGTCCTCCCCTGGTTCTCGGGTGCAACATTCCAGACGCTTTACTAACACTCTCCGCACTTGGAGAGTCAGCACCTTTAAGCTCCTGTTTGGCCCAGTTTGCAATTTCTGCGGAAGATGAACAGAAATAGGGAGAACCAATGAGAGACTAGCTGGAGGTGTCTGGACGGGCAAATTTAACTCTCATTTCCCACCAGGAAAAGGAAATAACCAAAGGCTCAGCATGCCATGCCGGAACCAGATTAGGGCCTGAAGCCATCCTGCGGTGTTGCGGCCAGCTCAAAAGAAAGCGAGTTGAAGAAAGGAGCTCAGGGGCACTGTAATTCACAAACCTGCAGAGTTATAAATGACAGCTATCGTCCAAAAATATACTGAAGTAAGGCTGCCAAGAGGACTTGAAAGCGGGGCAGAATTGCAGGAAACCGATTTCAGGAGGTAGACTGGAATTGCATTGAAAGCATAGGAAAAGAGGCAGAACGTCCACAATGATGCACTTGGCCAAAAAGGGCGTATGCGTTTTTTCCTGAATATATTCAGGAAAAAACGCATACGCCCTTTTTGGCCAACCAAGCAAGCTTGCAAAGGAAATCTGCACTACAATGAAGTCTCACTTCCCCCCGGTCAAAAGGGCCATCTGAAAAAAGTGTAAAATCCAGAAAGGCAGGACAGGCCATGGAGAACTGAGAGCCTTGTTATGCTGATGGGCGGGATGTAAATTGCCAACAGACACTCGGGAGAAGTGTATGGTGTTTCCTGAAACATCTAAAAAACAAAGCAACAGAGCCTAGGGCACTTCCACTTATGGTCCTATAGCTTAGGGAAATTAAAATCAAAAAGACACAGCCACCCCAAAGTTTGGGACGCCTCTGTTTACAAGAACCTCGTTTACAGTACAAGTTCAACATCGCAGAAAGTGAAAAATGGATAAAGAAGTTGTGGTATTTACTTACAAAGCAATATCACTCAGCAATGAAATCTATGTCATCAGGCCCTTAGCAGCACAATGAGTGGATTCAGGTATGATGATTCTAACTGAAATAAGTCACACAGAAAAAGAAACATCATAAGATATCAGTAATACACAGAATGTAAACTTGGCTACACAGGAACTGAATTACAGAACAGAACAGGGTCTCAAATTTAGAAAACCAACTTATGCTTGCTTAAGGGTAAAGGTGAGTTGGGGTGCTGCATAAAACCAGAGATTGAAATGAGCACAGATAAAGTTCCTTAAGCCAAATATGGAATAGACAAGAGCTACTCCTTGCTCAACGAAATGGACTCAACACCGCATATTAAATGCCTAAGAATGTACCTGACTAGTAAGTATCTTAAAACCTATGGATTGCTATGTCTCCGAAAGAGAATCAAGCATGTGTACAGGGGCATAAACGCAGCAGTGATAGGATTGGAGAGGTTCGGTGAGCAAATGAAGACCCTTTGAAGTCATATTGCATGGTACCCATTCCACGGGTCTCAACTACCCAGGTTTAAGGTATTCTTCCTTCAGCTAAAACATGCATGGGGAACCTAGAGTATGATCAACCATGTGATCGGGAGACGTGTTCAAATATGTCTCAGTTTTCGTACCCTGGTACTCGGGTGCAACATTCCAGACGCTTTACTAACACCCTCCTGACTTGGAGAGTCAGTCCCTTTAACCTCCTGTTTGGCCCAGTTTGCAATTTCTGCAGAAGATGAACAAGAATAGCGAGAACCAATGAGAGACTAGCTGGAGGTGTCTGGACGGGCAAATTTAACTCTCATTTCCCACCAGGAAGAGGAATTAACCAAAGGCTCAGCGTGCCGTGCCGGAACCAGATTAGGGCCTGAAGCCATCCTGCGGTGTTGCGGCCAGCTCAAAAGAAAGCGAGTTGAAGAAAGGAGCTCAGGGGCACTGTAATTCACAAACCTGCAGAGTTATAAATGACAGCTATCGTCCAAAAATATACTGAAGTAAGGCTGCCAAGAGGACTTGAAAGCGGGGCAGAATTGCAGGAAACCGATTTCAGGAGGTAGACTGGAATTGCATTGAAAGCATAGGAAAAGAGGCAGAACGTCCACAATGATGCACTTGGCCAAAAAGGGCGTATGCGTTTTTTCCTGAATATATTCAGGAAAAAACGCATACGCCCTTTTTGGCCAACCAAGCAAGCTTGCAAAGGAAATCTGCACTACAATGAAGTCTCACTTCCCCCCGGTCAAAAGGGCCATCTGAAAAAAGTGTAAAATCCAGAAAGGCAGGACAGGCCATGGAGAACTGGGAGCCTTGTTATGCTGATGGGCGGGATGTAAATTGCCAACAGCCACTCGGGAGAAGTGTATGGTGTTTCCTGAAACATCTAAAAAACAAAGCAACAGAGCCTAGGGCACTTCCACTTATGGTCCTATAGCTTAGGGAAATTAAAATCAAAAAGACACAGCCACCCCAAAGTTTGGGACGCCTCTGTTTACAAGAACCTCGTTTACAGTACAAGTTCAACATCACAGAAAGTGAAAAATGGATAAAGAAGTTGTGGTATTTACTTACAAAGCAATATCACTCAGCAATGAAATCTATGTCATCAGGACCTTAGCAGCACAATGAGTGGATTCAGGTATGATGATTCTAACTGAAATAAGTCACACCGAAAAAGAAACATCATAAGATATCAGTAATACACGGAATGTAAACTTGGCTACACAGGAACTGAATTACAGAACAGAACAGGGTCTCAAATTTAGAAAACCAACTTATGCTTGCTTAAGGGTAAAGGTGAGTTGGGGTGCTGCATAAAACCAGAGATTGAAATGAGCACAGATAAAGTTCCTTAAGCCAAATATGGAATAGACAAGAGCTACTCCTTGCTCAACGAAATGGACTCAACACCGCATATTAAACGCCTAAGAATGTACCTGACTAGTCAGTATCTTAAAACCTATGGATTGCTATGTCTCCGAAAGAGAATCAAGCATGTGTACAGGGGCATAAACGCAGCAGTGATAGGATTGGAGAGGTTCGGTGAGCAAATGAAGACCCTTTGAAGTCATACTGCATGGTACCCATTCCACGGGTTTCAACTACCCAGTTTTAAGGTATTCTTCCTTCAGGTAAAACATGCATGGGGAACCTAGAGTATGATCAACCATGTGATCGGGAGACGTGTTCAAATATGTCTCAGTTTTCGTACCCTGGTACTCGGGTGCAACATTCCAGACGCTTTATTAACACCCTCCCGACTTGGAGAGTCAGTCCCTTCAACCTCCTGTTTGGCCCAGTTTGCAATTTCTGCGGAAGATGAACAGGAATAGTGAGAACCAATGAGAGACTAGCTGGAGGTGTCTGGACGGGCAAATTTAACTCTCATTTCCCACCAGGAAGAGGAATTAACCAAAGGCTCAGCGTGCCGTGCCGGAACCAGATTAGGGCCTGAAGCCATCCTGCGGTGTTGCGGCCAGCTCAAAAGAAAGCGAGTTGAAGAAAGGAGCTCAGGGCCACTGTAATTCACAAACCTGCAGAGTTATAAATGACAGCTATCGTCCAAAAATATACTGAAGTAAGGCTGCCAAGAGGACTTGAAAGCGGGGCAGAATTGCAGGAAACCGATTTCAGGAGGTAGACTGGAATTGCATTGAAAGCATAGGAAAAGAGGCAGAACGTCCACAATGATGCACTTGGCCAAAAAGGGCGTATGCGTTTTTTCCTGAATATATTCAGGAAAAAACGCATACGCCCTTTTTGGCCAACCAAGCAAGCTTGCAAAGGAAATCTGCACTACAATGAAGTCTCACTTCCCCCCGGTCAAAAGGGCCATCTGAAAAAAGTGTAAAATCCAGAAAGGCAGGACAGGCCATGGAGAACTGGGAGCCTTGTTATGCTGATGGGCGGGATGTAAATTGCCAACAGACACTCGGGAGAAGTGTATGGTGTTTCCTGAAACATCTAAAAAACAAAGCAACAGAGCCTAGGGCACTTCCACTTATGGTCCTATAGCTTAGGGAAATTAAAATCAAAAAGACACAGCCACCCCAAAGTTTGGGACGCCTCTGTTTACAAGAACCTCGTTTACAGTACAAGTTCAACATCGCAGAAAGTGAAAAATGGATAAAGAAGTTGTGGTATTTACTTACAAAGCAATATCACTCAGCAATGAAATCTATGTCATCAGGCCCTTAGCAGCACAATGAGTGGATTCAGGTATGATGATTCTAACTGAAATAAGTCACACAGAAAAAGAAACATCATAAGATATCAGTAATACACGGAATGTAAACTTGGCTACACAGGAACTGAATTACAGAACAGAACAGGGTCTCAAATTTAGAAAACCAACTTATGCTTGCTTAAGGGTAAAGGTGAGTTGGGGTGCTGCATAAAACCAGAGATTGAAATGAGCACAGATAAAGTTCCTTAAGCCAAATATGGAATAGACAAGAGCTACTCCTTGCTCAACGAAATGGACTCAACACCGCATATTAAACGCCTAAGAATGTACCTGACTAGTCAGTATCTTAAAACCTATGGATTGCTATGTCTCCGAAAGAGAATCAAGCATGTGTACAGGGGCATAAACGCAGCAGTGATAGGATTGGAGAGGTTCGGTGAGCAAATGAAGACCCTTTGAAGTCATACTGCATGGTACCCATTCCACGGGTTTCAACTACCCAGTTTTAAGGTATTCTTCCTTCAGGTAAAACATGCATGGGGAACCTAGAGTATGATCAACCATGTGATCGGGAGACGTGTTCAAATATGTCTCAGTTTTCGTACCCTGGTACTCGGGTGCAACATTCCAGACGCTTTATTAACACCCTCCCGACTTGGAGAGTCAGTCCCTTCAACCTCCTGTTTGGCCCAGTTTGCAATTTCTGCGGAAGATGAACAGGAATAGTGAGAACCAATGAGAGACTAGCTGGAGGTGTCTGGACGGGCAAATTTAACTCTCATTTCCCACCAGGAAGAGGAATTAACCAAAGGCTCAGCGTGCCGTGCCGGAACCAGATTAGGGCCTGAAGCCATCCTGCGGTGTTGCGGCCAGCTCAAAAGAAAGCGAGTTGAAGAAAGGAGCTCAGGGCCACTGTAATTCACAAACCTGCAGAGTTATAAATGACAGCTATCGTCCAAAAATATACTGAAGTAAGGCTGCCAAGAGGACTTGAAAGCGGGGCAGAATTGCAGGAAACCGATTTCAGGAGGTAGACTGGAATTGCATTGAAAGCATAGGAAAAGAGGCAGAACGTCCACAATGATGCACTTGGCCAAAAAGGGCGTATGCGTTTTTTCCTGAATATATTCAGGAAAAAACGCATACGCCCTTTTTGGCCAACCAAGCAAGCTTGCAAAGGAAATCTGAACTACAATGAAGTCTCACTTCCCCCCGGTCAAAAGGGCCATCTGAAAAAAGTGTAAAATCCAGAAAGGCAGGACAGGCCATGGAGAACTGGGAGCCTTGTTATGCTGATGGGCGGGATGTAAATTGCCAACAGACACTCGGGAGAAGTGTATGGTGTTTCCTGAAACATCTAAAAAACAAAGCAACAGAGCCTAGGGCACTTCCACTTATGGTCCTATAGCTTAGGGAAATTAAAATCAAAAAGACACAGCCACCCCAAAGTTTGGGACACCTCTGTTTACAAGAACCTCGTTTACAGTACAATTTCAACATCGCAGAAAGTGAAAAATGGATAAAGAAGTTGTGGTATTTACTTACAAAGCAATATCACTCAGCAATGAAATCTATGTCATCAGGCCCGTAGCAGCATAATGAGTGGATTCAGGTACGATGATTCTAACTGAAATAAGTCACACAGAAAAAGAAACATCATAAGATATCAGTAATACACGGAATGTAAACTTCGCTACACAGGAACTGAATTCCAAAACAGAACAGGGTCTCAAATTTAGAAAACCAACTTATGCTTGCTTAAGGGGAAAGGTGAGTTGGGGTGCTGCATAAAACCAGAGATTGAAATGAGCACAGATAAAGTTCCTTAAGCCAAATATGGAATAGACAAGAGCTACTCCTTGCTCAACGAAATGGACACAACACCGCATATTAAACGCCTAAGAATGTACCTGACTAGTAAGTATCTTAAAACCTATGGATTGCTATGTCTCCGAAAGAGAATCAAGCATGTGTACAGGGGCATAAACGCAGCAGTGATAGGATTGGAGAGGTTTGGTGAGCAAATGAAGACCCTCTGAAGTCATATTGCATGGTACCCATTCCACGGGTTTCAACTACCCAGGTTTAAGGTATTCTTCCTTCAGCTAAAACATGCATGTGGAACCTAGAGTCTGATCAACCATGTGATCGGGAGACGTGTTCAAATATGTCTCAGTTTTCGTACCCTGGTACTCGGGTGCAACATTCCAGACGCTTTACTAACACCCTCCCGACTTGGAGAGTCAGTCCCTTTAACCTCCTGTTTGGCCCAGTTTGCAATTTCTGCGGAAGATGAACAGGAATAGCGAGAACCAATGAGAGACTAGCTGGAGGTGTCTGGACGGGCAAATTTAACTCTCATTTCCCACCAGGAAGAGGAATTAACCAAAGGCTCAGCGTGCCGTGCCGGAACCAGATTAGGGCCTGAAGCCATCCTGCGGTGTTGCGGCCAGCTCAAAAGAAAGCGAGTTGAAGAAAGGAGCTCAGGGGCACTGTAATTCACAAACCTGCAGAGTTATAAATGACAGCTATCGTCCAAAAATATACTGAAGTAAGGCTGCCAAGAGGACTTGAAAGCGGGGCAGAATTGCAGGAAACCGATTTCAGGAGGTAGACTGGAATTGCATTGAAAGCATAGGAAAAGAGGCAGAACGTCCACAATGATGCACTTGGCCAAAAAGGGCGTATGCGTTTTTTCCTGAATATATTCAGGAAAAAACGCATACGCCCTTTTTGGCCAACCAAGCAAGCTTGCAAAGGAAATCTGCACTACAATGAAGTCTCACTTCCCCCCGGTCAAAAGGGCCATCTGAAAAAAGTGTAAAATCCAGAAAGGCAGGACAGGCCATGGAGAACTGGGAGCCTTGTTATGCTGATGGGCGGGATGTAAATTGCCAACAGCCACTCGGGAGAAGTGTATGGTGTTTCCTGAAACATCTAAAAAACAAAGCAACAGAGCCTAGGGCACTTCCACTTATGGTCCTATAGCTTAGGGAAATTAAAATCAAAAAGACACAGCCACCCCAAAGTTTGGGACGCCTCTGTTTACAAGAACCTCGTTTACAGTACAAGTTCAACATCGCAGAAAGTGAAAAATGGATAAAGAAGTTGTGGTATTTACTTACAAAGCAATATCACTCAGCAATGAAATCTATGTCATCAGGCCCTTAGCAGCACAATGAGTGGATTCAGGTATGATGATTCTAACTGAAATAAGTCACACAGAAAAAGAAACATCATAAGATATCAGTAATACACGGAATGTAAACTTGGCTACACAGGAACTGAATTACAGAACAGAACAGGGTCTCAAATTTAGAAAACCAACTTATGCTTGCTTAAGGGGAAAGGTGAGTTGGGGTGCTGCATAAAACCAGAGATTGAAATGAGCACAGATAAAGTTCCTTAAGCCAAATATGGAATAGACAAGAGCTACTCCTTGCTCAAAGAAATGGACTCAACACCGCATATTAAACGCCTAAGAATGTACCTGACTAGTAAGTATCTTAAAACCTATGGATTGCTATGTCTCCGAAAGAGAATCAAGCATGTGTACAGGGGCATAAACACAGCAGTGATAGGATTGGAGAGGTTCGGTGAGCAAATGAAGACCCTTTGAAGTCATATTGCATGGTACCCATTCCACGGGTTTCAACTACCCAGGTTTAAGGTATTCTTCCTTCAGCTAAAACATGCATGTGGAACCTAGAGTCTGATCAACCATGTGATCGGGAGACGTGTTCAAATATGTCTCAGTTTTCGTACCCTGGTACTCGGGTGCAACATTCCAGACGCTTTACTAACACCCTCCCGACTTGGAGAGTCAGTCCCTTTAACCTCCTGTTTGGCCCAGTTTGCAATTTCTGCGGAAGATGAACAGGAATAGCGAGAACCAATGAGAGACTAGCTGGAGGTGTCTGGACGGGCAAATTTAACTCTCATTTCCCACCAGGAAGAGGAATTAACCAAAGGCTCAGCGTGCCGTGCCGGAACAAGATTAGGGCCTGAAGCCATCCTGCGGTGTTGCGGCCAGCTCAAAAGAAAGCGAGTTGAAGAAAGGAGCTCAGGGGCACTGTAATTCACAAACCTGCAGAGTTATAAATGACAGCTATCGTCCAAAAATATACTGAAGTAAGGCTGCCAAGAGGACTTGAAAGCGGGGCAGAATTGCAGGAAACCGATTTCAGGAGGTAGACTGGAATTGCATTGAAAGCATAGGAAAAGAGGCAGAACGTCCACAATGATGCACTTGGCCAAAAAGGGCGTATGCGTTTTTTCCTGAATATATTCAGGAAAAAACGCATACGCCCTTTTTGGCCAACCAAGCAAGCTTGCAAAGGAAATCTGCACTACAATGAAGTCTCACTTCCCCCCGGTCAAAAGGGCCATCTGAAAAAAGTGTAAAATCCAGAAAGGCAGGACAGGCCATGGAGAACTGGGAGCCTTGTTATGCTGATGGGCGGGATGTAAATTGCCAACAGAAACTCGGGAGAAGTGTATGGTGTTTCCTGAAACATCTAAAAAACAAAGCAACAGAGCCTAGGGCACTTCCACTTATGGTCCTATAGCTTAGGGAAATTAAAATCAAAAAGACACAGCCACCCCAAACATTGGGATGCCTCTGTTTACAAGAACCTCGTTTACAGTACAAGTTCAACATCGCAGAAAGTGAAAAATGGATAAAGAAGTTGTGGTATTTACTTACAAAGCAATATCACTCAGCAATGAAATCTATGTCATCAGGCCCTTAGCAGCACAATGAGTGGATTCAGGTATGATGATTCTAACTGAAATAAGTCACACAGAAAAAGAAACATCATAAGATATCAGTAATACACGGAATGTAAACTTGGCTACACAGGAACTGAATTACAGAACAGAACAGGGTCTCAAATTTAGAAAACCAACTTATGCTTGCTTAAGGGGAAAGGTGAGTTGGGGTGCTGCATAAAACCAGAGATTGAAATCAGCACAGATAAAGTTCCTTAAGCCAAATATGGAATAGACAAGAGCTACTCCTTGCTCAACGAAATGGACACAACACCGCATATTAAACGCCTAAGAATGTACCTGACTAGTAAGTATCTTAAAACCTATGGATTGCTATGTCTCCAAAAGGGAATCAAGCATGTGTACAGGGGCATAAACGCAGCAGTGATAGGATTGGAGAGGTTTGGTGAGCAAATGAAGACCCTCTGAAGTCATATTGCATGGTACCCATTCCACGGGTTTCAACTACCCAGGTTTAAGGTATTCTTCCTTCAGCTAAAACATGCATGTGGAACCTAGAGTATGATCAACCATGTGATCGGGAGACGTGTTCAAATATGTCTCAGTTTTCGTACCCTGGTACTCGGGTGCAACATTCCAGACGCTTTACTAACACCCTCCCGACTTGGAGAGTCAGTCCCTTTAACCTCCTGTTTGGCCCAGTTTGCAATTTCTGTGGAAGATGAACAGGAATAGCGAGAACCAATGAGAGACTAGCTGGAGGTGTCTGGACGGGCAAATTTAACTCTCATTTCCCACCAGGAAGAGGAATTAACCAAAGGCTCAGCGTGCCGTGCCGGAACCAGATTAGGGCCTGAAGCCATCCTGCGGTGTTGCGGCCAGCTCAAAAGAAAGCGAGTTGAAGAAAGGAGCTCAGGGGCACTGTAATTCACAAACCTGCAGAGTTATAAATGACAGCTATCGTCCAAAAATATACTGAAGTAAGGCTGCCAAGAGGACTTGAAAGCGGGGCAGAATTGCAGGAAACTGATTTCAGGAGGTAGACTGGAATTGCATTGAAAGGATAGGAAAAGAGGCAGAACGTCCACAATGATGCACTTGGCCAAAAAGGGCGTATGCGTTTTTTCCTGAATATATTCAGGAAAAAACGCATACGCCCTTTTTGGCCAACCAAGCAAGCTTGCAAAGGAAATCTGCACTACAATGAAGTCTCACTTCCCCCCGGTCAAAAGGGCCATCTGAAAAAAGTGTAAAATCCAGAAAGGCAGGACAGGCCATGGAGAACTGGGAGCCTTGTTATGCTGATGGGCGGGATGTAAATTGCCAACAGACACTCGGGAGAAGTGTATGGTGTTTCCTGAAACATCTAAAAAACAAAGCAACAGAGCCTAGGGCACTTCCACTTATGGTCCTATAGCTTAGGGAAATTAAAATCAAAAAGACACAGCCACCCCAAAGTTTGGGATGCCTCTGTTTACAAGAACCTCGTTTACAGTACAAGTTCAACATCGCAGAAAGTGAAAAATGGATAAAGAAGTTGTGGTATTTACTTACAAAGCAATATCACTCAGCAATGAAATCTATGTCATCAGGCCCTTAGCAGCACAATGAGTGGATTCAGGTATGATGATTCTAACTGAAATAAGTCACACAGAAAAAGAAACATCATAAGATATCAGTAATACACGGAATGTAAACTTGGCTACACAGGAACTGAATTACAGAACAGAACAGGGTCTCAAATTTAGAAAACCAACTTATGCTTGCTTAAGGGGAAAGGTGAGTTGGGGTGCTGCATAAAACCAGAGATTGAAATGAACACAGATAAAGTTCCTTAAGCCAAATATGGAATAGACAAGAGCTACTCCTTGCTCAACGAAATGGACTCAACACCGCATATTAAATGCCTAAGAATGTACCTGACTAGTAAGTATCTTAAAACCTATGGATTGCTATGTCTCCGAAAGAGAATCAAGCATGTGTACAGGGTCATAAACGCAGCAGTGATAGGATTGGAGAGGTTTGGTGAGCAAATGAAGACCCTCTGAAGTCATATTGCATGGTACCCATTCCACGGGTTTCAACTACCCAGGTTTAAGGTATTCTTCCTTCAGCTAAAACATGCATGTGGAACCTAGAGTATGATCAACCATGTGATCGGGAGACGTGTTCAAATATGTCTCAGTTTTCGTACCCTGGTACTCGGGTGCAACATTCCAGACGCTTTACTAACACCCTCCCGACTTGGAGAGTCAGTCCCTTTAACCTCCTGTTTGGCCCAGTTTGCAATTTCTGCGGAAGATGAACAGGAATAGCGAGAACCAATGAGAGACTAGCTGGAGGTGTCTGGACGGGCAAATTTAACCCTCATTTCCCACCAGGAAGAGGAATTAACCAAAGGCTCAGCGTGCCGTGCCGGAACCAGATTAGGGCCTGAAGCCATCCTGCGGTGTTGCGGCCAGCTCAAAAGAAAGCGAGTTGAAGAAAGGAGCTCAGGGGCACTGTAATTCACAAACCTGCAGAGTTATAAATGACAGCTATCGTCCAAAAATATACTGAAGTAAGGCTGCCAAGAGGACTTGAAAGCGGGGCAGAATTGCAGGAAACCGATTTCAGGAGGTAGACTGGAATTGCATTGAAAGCATAGGAAAAGAGGCAGAACGTCCACAATGATGCACTTGGCCAAAAAGGGCGTATGCGTTTTTTCCTGAATATATTCAGGAAAAAACGCATACGCCCTTTTTGGCCAACCAAGCAAGCTTGCAAAGGAAATCTGCACTACAATGAAGTCTCACTTCCCCCCGGTCAAAAGGGCCATCTGAAAAAAGTGTAAAATCCAGAAAGGCAGGACAGGCCATGGAGAACTGAGAGCCTTGTTATGCTGATGGGCGGGATGTAAATTGCCAACAGACACTCGGGAGAAGTGTATGGTGTTTCCTGAAACATCTAAAAAACAAAGCAACAGAGCCTAGGGCACTTCCACTTATGGTCCTATAGCTTAGGGAAATTAAAATCAAAAAGACACAGCCACCCCAAACATTGGAACGCCTCTGTTTACAAGAACCTCGTTTACAGTACAAGTTCAACATCGCAGAAAGTGAAAAATGGATAAAGAAGTTGTGGTATTTACTTACAAAGCAATATCACTCAGCAATGAAATCTATGTCATCAGGCCCTTAGCAGCACAATGAGTGGATTCAGGTATGATGATTCTAACTGAAATAAGTCACACAGAAAAAGAAACATCATAAGATATCAGTAATACACGGAATGTAAACTTGGCTACACAGGAACTGAATTACAGAACAGAACAGGGTCTCAAATTTAGAAAACCAACTTATGCTTGCTTAAGGGTAAAGGTGAGTTGGGGTGCTGCATAAAACCAGAGATTGAAATGAGCACAGATAAAGTTCCTTAAGCCAAATATGGAATAGACAAGAGCTACCTCTTGCTCAACGAAATGGACTCAACACCGCATATTAAATGCCTAAGAATGTACCTGACTACTAAGTATCTTAAAACCTATGGATTGCTATGTCTCCGAAAGAGAATCAAGCATGTGTACAGGGGCATAAACGCAGCAGTGATAGGATTGGAGAGGTTCGGTGAGCAAATGAAGACCCTTTGAAGTCATATTGCATGGTACCCGTTCCACGGGTTTCAACTACCCAGGTTTAAGGTATTCTTCCTTCAGCTAAAACATGCATGTGCAACCTAGAGTATGATCAACCATGTGATCGGGAGACGTGTTCAAATATGTCTCAGTTTTCGTACCCTGGTACTCGGGTACAACATTCCAGACGCTTTACTAACACCCTCCCGATTTGGAGAGTCAGTCCCTTTAACCTCCTGTTTGGCCCAGTTTGCAATTTCTGCGGAAGATGAACAGGAATAGCGAGAACCAATGAGAGACTAGCTGGAGGTGTCTGAACGGGCAAATTTAACTCTCATTTCCCACCAGGAAGAGGAATTAACCAAAGGCTCAGCGTGCCGTGCCGGAACCAGATTAGGGCCTGAAGCCATCCTGCGGTGTTGCGGCCAGCTCAAAAGAAAGCGAGTTGAAGAAAGGAGCTCAGGGGCACTGTAATTCACAAACCTGCAGAGTTATAAATGACAGCTATCGTCCAAAAATATACTGAAGTAAGGCTGCCAAGAGGACTTGAAAGCGGGGCAGAATTGCAGGAAACCGATTTCAGGAGGCAGACTGAAATTGCATTGAAAGCATAGGAAAAGAGGCAGAACGTCCACAATGATGCACTTGGCCAAAAAGGGCGTATGCGTTTTTTCCTGAATATATTCAGGAAAAAACGCATACGCCCTTTTTGGCCAACCAAGCAAGCTTGCAAAGGAAATCTGCACTACAATGAAGTCTCACTTCCCCCCGGTCAAAAGGGCCATCTGAAAAAAGTGTAAAATCCAGAAAGGCAGGACAGGCCATGGAGAACTGGGAGCCTTGTTATGCTGATGGGCGGGATGTAAATTGCCAACAGACACTCGGGAGAAGTGTATGGTGTTTCCTGAAACATCTAAAAAACAAAGCAACAGAGCCTAGGGCACTTCCACTTATGGTCCTATAGCTTAGGGAAATTAAAATCAAAAAGACACAGCCACCCCAAAGTTTGGGACGCCTCTGTTTACAAGAACCTCGTTTACAGTACAAGTTCAACATCGCAGAAAGTGAAAAATGGATAAAGAAGTTGTGGTATTTACTTACAAAGCAATATCACTCAGCAATGAAATCTATGTCATCAGGCCCTTAGCAGCACAATGAGTGGATTCAGGTATGATGATTCTAACTGAAATAAGTCACACAGAAAAAGAAACATCATAAGATATCAGTAATACACGGAATGTAAACTTGGCTACACAGGAACTGAATTACAGAACAGAACAGGGTCTCAAATTTAGAAAACCAACTTATGCTTGCTTAAGGGGAAAGGTGAGTTGGGGTGCTGCATAAAACCAGAGATTGAAATGAGCACAGATAAAGTTCCTTAAGCCAAATATGGAATAGACAAGAGCTACTCCTTGCTCAACGAAATGGACTCAACACCGCATATTAAACGCCTAAGAATGTACCTGACTGGTAAGTATCTTAAAACCTATGGATTGCTATGTCTCCAAAAGAGAATCAAGCATGTGTACAGGGGCATAAACGCAGCAGTGATAGGATTGGAGAGGTTCGGTGAGCAAATGAAGACCCTCTGAAGTCATATTGCATGGTACCCATTCCACGGGTTTCAACTACCCAGGTTTAAGGTATTCTTCCTTCAGCTAAAACATGCATGTGGAACCTAGAGTCTGATCAACCATGTGATCGGGAGACGTGTTCAAATATGTCTCAGTTTTCGTACCCTGGTACTCGGGTGCAACATTCCAGACGCTTTACTAACACCCTCCCGACTTGGAGAGTCAGTCCCTTTAACCTCCTGTTTGGCCCAGTTTGCAATTTCTGCGGAAGATGAACAGGAATAGCGAGAACCAATGAGAGACTAGCTGGAGGTGTCTGGACGGGCAAATTTAACTCTCATTTCCCACCAGGAAGAGGAATTAACCAAAGGCTCAGCGTGCCGTGCCGGAACCAGATTAGGGCCTGAAGCCATCCTGCGGTGTTGCGGCCAGCTCAAAAGAAAGCGAGTTGAAGAAAGGAGCTCAGGGGCACTGTAATTCACAAACCTGCAGAGTTATAAATGACAGCTATCGTCCAAAAATATACTGAAGTAAGGCTGCCAAGAGGACTTGAAAGCGGGGCAGAATTGCAGGAAACCGATTTCAGGAGGTAGACTGGAATTGCATTGAAAGCATAGGAAAAGAGGCAGAACGTCCACAATGATGCACTTGGCCAAAAAGGGCGTATGCGTTTTTTCCTGAATATATTCAGGAAAAAACGCATACGCCCTTTTTGGCCAACCAAGCAAGCTTGCAAAGGAAATCTGCACTACAATGAAGTCTCACTTCCCCCCGGTCAAAAGGGCCATCTGAAAAAAGTGTAAAATCCAGAAAGGCAGGACAGGCCATGGAGAACTGGGAGCCTTGTTATGCTGATGGGCGGGATGTAAATTGCCAACAGACACTCGGGAGAAGTGTATGGTGTTTCCTGAAACATCTAAAAAACAAAGCAACAGAGCCTAGGGCACTTCCACTTATGGTCCTATAGCTTAGGGAAATTAAAATCAAAAAGACACAGCCACCCCAAACATTGGGACGCCTCTGTTTACAAGAACCTCGTTTACAGTACAAGTTCAACATCGCAGAAAGTGAAAAATGGATAAAGAAGTTGTGGTATTTACTTACAAAGCAATATCACTCAGCAATGAAATCTATGTCATCAGGCCCTTAGCAGCACAATGAGTGGATTCAGGTATGATGATTCTAACTGAAATAAGTCACACAGAAAAAGAAACATCATAAGATATCAGTAATACACGGAATGTAAACTTGGCTACACAGGAACTGAATTACAGAACAGAACAGTGTCTCAAATTTAGAAAACCAACTTATGCTTGCTTAAGGGTAAAGGTGAGTTGGGGTGCTGCATAAAACCAGAGATTGAAATGAGCACAGATAAAGTTCCTTAAGCCAAATATGGAATAGACAAGAGCTACTCCTTGCTCAAAGAAATGGACTCAACACCGCATATTAAACGTCTAAGAATGTACCTGACTAGTAAGTATCTTAAAACCTATGGATTGCTATGTCTCCGAAAGAGAATCAAGCATGTGTACAGGGGCATAAACACAGCAGTGATAGGATTGGAGAGGTTCGGTGAGCAAATGAAGACCCTTTGAAGTCATATTGCATGGTACCCATTCCACGGGTTTCAACTACCCAGGTTTAAGGTATTCTTCCTTCAGGTAAAACATGCATGTGGAACCTAGAGTCTGATCAACCATGTGATCGGGAGACGTGTTCAAATATGTCTCAGTTTTCGTACCCTGGTACTCGGGTGCAACATTCCAGACGTTTTACTAACACCCTCCTGACTTGGAGAGTCAGTCCCTTTAACCTCCTGTTTGGCCCAGTTTGCAATTTCTGCGGAAGATGAACAGGAATAGCGAGAACCAATGAGAGACTAGCTGGAGGTGTCTGGATGGGCAAATTTAACTCTCATTTCCCACCAGGAAGAGGAATTAACCAAAGGCTCAGCGTGCCGTGCCGGAACCACATTAGGGCCTGAAGCCATCCTGCGGTGTTGCGGCCAGCTCAAAAGAAAGCGAGTTGAAGAAAGGAGCTCAGGGGCACTGTAATTCACAAACCTGCAGAGTTATAAATGACAGCTATCGTCCAAAAATATACTGAAGTAAGGCTGCCAAGAGGACTTGAAAGCGGGGCAGAATTGCAGGAAACCGATTTCAGGAGGTAGACTGGAATTGCATTGAAAGCATAGGAAAAGAGGCAGAACGTCCACAATGATGCACTTGGCCAAAAAGGGCGTATGCGTTTTTTCCTGAATATATTCAGGAAAAAACGCATACGCCCTTTTTGGCCAACCAAGCAAGCTTGCAAAGGAAATCTGCACTACAATGAAGTCTCACTTCCCCCCGGTCAAAAGGGCCATCTGAAAAAAGTGTAAAATCCAGAAAGGCAGGACAGGCCATGGAGAACTGGGAGCCTTGTTATGCTGATGGGCGGGATGTAAATTGCCAACAGACACTCGGGAGAAGTGTATGGTGTTTCCTGAAACATCTAAAAAACAAAGCAACAGAGCCTAGGGCACTTCCACTTATGGTCCTATAGATTAGGGAAATTAAAATCAAAAAGACACAGCCACCCCAAAGTTTGGGACGCCTCTGTTTACAAGAACCTCGTTTACAGTACAAGTTCAACATCGCAGAAAGTGAAAAATGGATAAAGAAGTTGTGGTATTTACTTACAAAGCAATATCACTCTGCAATGAAATCTATGTCATCAGGCCCTTAGCAGCACAATGAGTGGATTCAGGTATGATGATTCTAACTGAAATAAGTCACACAGAAAAAGAAACATCATAAGATATCAGTAATACACGGAATGTAAACTTGGCTACACAGGAACTGAATTACAGAACAGAACAGGGTCTCAAATTTAGAAAACCAACTTATGCTTGCTTAAGGGGAAAGGTGAGTTGGGGTGCTGCATAAAACCAGAGATTGAAATGAGCACAGATAAAGTTCCTTAAGCCAAATATGGAATAGACAAGAGCTACTCCTTGCTCAACGAAATGGACTCAACACCGCATATTAAATGCCTAAGAATGTACCTGACTAGTAAGTATCTTAAAACCTATGGATTGCTATGTCTCCGAAAGAGAATCAAGCATGTGTACAGGGGCATAAACGCAGCAGTGATAGGATTGGAGAGGTTCGGTGAGCAAATGAAGACCCTTTGAAGTCATATTGCATGGTACCCATTCCACGGGTTTCAACTACCCAGGTTTAAGGTATTCTTCCTTCAGCTAAAACATGCATGTGGAACCTAGAGTATGATCAACCATGTGATCGGGAGACGTGTTCAAATATGTCTCAGTTTTCGTACCCTGGTACTCGGGTGCAACATTCCAGACGCTTTACTAACACCCTCCCGACTTGGAGAGTCAGTCCCTTTAACCTCCTGTTTGGCCCAGTTTGCAATTTCTGCGGAAGATGAACAGGAATAGCGAGAACCAATGAGAGACTAGCTGGAGGTGTCTGAACGGGCAAATTTAACTCTCATTTCCCACCAAGAAGAGGAATTAACCAAAGGCTCAGCGTGCCGTGCCGGAACCAGATTAGGGCCTGAAGCCATCCTGCGGTGTTGCGGCCAGCTCAAAAGAAAGCGAGTTGAAGAAAGGAGCTCAGGGGCACTGTAATTCACAAACCTGCAGAGTTATAAATGACAGCTATCGTCCAAAAATATACTGAAGTAAGGCTGCCAAGAGGACTTGAAAGCGGGGCAGAATTGCAGGAAACCGATTTCAGGAGGCAGACTGGAAGTGCATTGAAAGCATAGGAAAAGAGGCAGAACGTCCACAATGATGCACTTGGCCAAAAAGGGCGTATGCGTTTTTTCCTGAATATATTCAGGAAAAAACGCATACGCCCTTTTTGGCCAACCAAGCAAGCTTGCAAAGGAAATCTGCACTACAATGAAGTCTCACTTCCCCCCGGTCAAAAGGGCCATCTGAAAAAAGTGTAAAATCCAGAAAGGCAGGACAGGCCATGGAGAACTGGGAGCCTTGTTATGCTGATGGGCGGGATGTAAATTGCCAACAGACACTCGGGAGAAGTGTATGGTGTTTCCTGAAACATCTAAAAAACAAAGCAACAGAGCCTAGGGCACTTCCACTTATGGTCCTATAGCTTAGGGAAATTAAAATCAAAAAGACACAGCCACCCCAAAGTTTGGGACGCCTCTGTTTACAAGAACCTCGTTTACAGTACAAGTTCAACATCGCAGAAAGTGAAAAATGGATAAAGAAGTTGTGGTATTTACTTACAAAGCAATATCACTCAGCAATGAAATCTATGTCATCAGGCCCTTAGCAGCACAATGAGTGGATTCAGGTATGATGATTCTAACTGAAATAAGTCACACAGAAAAAGAAACATCATAAGATATCAGTAATACACGGAATGTAAACTTGGCTACACAGGAACTGAATTACAGAACAGAACAGGGTCTCAAATTTAGAAAACCAACTTATGCTTGCTTAAGGGGAAAGGTGAGTTGGGGTGCTGCATAAAACCAGAGATTGAAATGAGCACAGATAAAGTTCCTTAAGCCAAATATGGAATAGACAAGAGCTACTCCTTGCTCAACGAAATGGACTCAATACCGCATATTAAACGCCTAAGAATGTACCTGACTAGTAAGTATCTTAAAACCTATGGATTGCTATGTCTCCGAAAGAGAATCAAGCATGTGTACAGGGGCATAAACGCAGCAGTGATAGGATTGGAGAGGTTCGGTGAGCAAATGAAGACCCTCTGAAGTCATATTGCATGGTACCCATTCCACGGGTTTCAACTACCCAGGTTTAAGGTATTCTTCCTTCAGCTAAAACATGCATGTGGAACCTAGAGTATGATCAACCATGTGATCGGGAGACGTGTTCAAATATGTCTCAGTTTTCGTACCCTGGTACTCGGGTGCAACATTCCAGACGCTTTACTAACACCCTCCCGACTTGGAGAGTCAGTCCCTTTAACCTCCTGTTTGGCCCAGTTTGCAATTTCTGCGGAAGATGAACAGGAATAGCGAGAACCAATGAGAGACTAGCTGGAGGTGTCTGGACGGGCAAATTTAACTCTCATTTCCCACCAGGAAGAGGAATTAACCAAAGGCTCAGCGTGCCGTGCCGGAACCAGATTAGGGCCTGAAGCCATCCTGCGGTGTTGCGGCCAGCTCAAAAGAAAGCGAGTTGAAGAAAGGAGCTCAGGGGCACTGTAATTCACAAACCTGCAGAGTTATAAATGACAGCTATCGTCCAAAAATATACTGAAGTAAGGCTGCCAAGAGGACTTGAAAGCGGGGCAGAATTGCAGGAAACCGATTTCAGGAGGTAGACTGGAATTGCATTGAAAGCATAGGAAAAGAGGCAGAACGTCCACAATGATGCACTTGGCCAAAAAGGGCGTATGCGTTTTTTCCTGAATATATTCAGGAAAAAACGCATACGCCCTTTTTGGCCAACCAAGCAAGCTTGCAAAGGAAATCTGCACTACAATGAAGTCTCACTTCCCCCCGGTCAAAAGGGCCATCTGAAAAAAGTGTAAAATCCAGAAAGGCAGGACAGGCCATGGAGAACTGGGAGCCTTGTTATGCTGATGGGCGGGATGTAAATTGCCAACAGACACTCGGGAGAAGTGTATGGTGTTTCCTGAAACATCTAAAAAACAAAGCAACAGAGCCTAGGGCACTTCCACTTATGGTCCTATAGCTTAGGGAAATTAAAATCAAAAAGACACAGCCACCCCAAAGTTTGGGACGCCTCTGTTTACAAGAACCTCGTTTACAGTACAAGTTCAACATCGCAGAAAGTGAAAAATGGATAAAGAAGTTGTGGTATTTACTTACAAAGCAATATCACTCTGCAATGAAATCTATGTCATCAGGCCCTTAGCAGCACAATGAGTGGATTCAGGTATGATGATTCTAACTGAAATAAGTCACACAGAAAAAGAAACATCATAAGATATCAGTAATACACGGAATGTAAACTTGGCTACACAGGAACTGAATTACAGAACAGAACAGGGTCTCAAATTTAGAAAACCAACTTATGCTTGCTTAAGGGGAAAGGTGAGTTGGGGTGCTGCATAAAACCAGAGATTGAAATGAGCACAGATAAAGTTCCTTAAGCCAAATATGGAATAGACAAGAGCTACTCCTTGCTCAAAGAAATGGACTCAACACCGCATATTAAACGTCTAAGAATGTACCTGACTAGTAAGTATCTTAAAACCTATGGATTGCTATGTCTCCGAAAGAGAATCAAGCATGTGTACAGGGGCATAAACACAGCAGTGATAGGATTGGAGAGGTTCGGTGAGCAAATGAAGACCCTTTGAAGTCATATTGCATGGTACCCATTCCACGGGTTTCAACTACCCAGGTTTAAGGTATTCTTCCTTCAGGTAAAACATGCATGTGGAACCTAGAGTCTGATCAACCATGTGATCGGGAGACGTGTTCAAATATGTCTCAGTTTTCGTACCCTGGTACTCGGGTGCAACATTCCAGACGCTTTACTAACACCCTCCTGACTTGGAGAGTCAGTCCCTTTAACCTCCTGTTTGGCCCAGTTTGCAATTTCTGCGGAAGATGAACAGGAATAGCGAGAACCAATGAGAGACTAGCTGGAGGTGTCTGGATGGGCAAATTTAACTCTCATTTCCCACCAGGAAGAGGAATTAACCAAAGGCTCAGCGTGCCGTGCCGGAACCACATTAGGGCCTGAAGCCATCCTGCGGTGTTGCGGCCAGGTCACAAGAAAGCGAGTTGAAGAAAGGAGCTCAGGGGCACTGTAATTCACAAACCTGCAGAGTTATAAATGACAGCTATCGTCCAAAAATATACTGAAGTAAGGCTGCCAAGAGGACTTGAAAGCGGGGCAGAATTGCAGGAAACCGATTTCAGGAGGTAGACTGGAATTGCATTGAAAGCATAGGAAAAGAGGCAGAACGTCCACAATGATGCACTTGGCCAAAAAGGGCGTATGCGTTTTTTCCTGAATATATTCAGGAAAAAACGCATACGCCCTTTTTGGCCAACCAAGCAAGCTTGCAAAGGAAATCTGCATTACAATGAAGTCTCACTTCCCCCCGGTCAAAAGGGCCATCTGAAAAAAGTGTAAAATCCAGAAAGGCAGGACAGGCCATGGAGAACTGGGAGCCTTGTTATGCTGATGGGCGGGATGTAAATTGCCAACAGACACTCAGGAGAAGTGTATGGTGTTTCCTGAAACATCTAAAAAACAAAGCAACAGAGCCTAGGGCACTTCCACTTATGGTCCTATAGATTAGGGAAATTAAAATCAAAAAGACACAGCCACCCCAAAGTTTGGGACGCCTCTGTTTACAAGAACCTCGTTTACAGTACAAGTTCAACATCGCAGAAAGTGAAAAATGGATAAAGAAGTTGTGGTATTTACTTACAAAGCAATATCACTCTGCAATGAAATCTATGTCATCAGGCCCTTAGCAGCACAATGAGTGGATTCAGGTATGATGATTCTAACTGAAATAAGTCACACAGAAAAAGAAACATCATAAGATATCAGTAATACACGGAATGTAAACTTGGCTACACAGGAACTGAATTCCAAAACAGAACAGGGTCTCAAATTTAGAAAACCAACTTATGCTTGCTTAAGGGGAAAGGTGAGTTGGGGTGCTGCATAAAACCAGAGATTGAAATGAGCACAGATAAAGTTCCTTAAGCCAAATATGGAATAGACAAGAGCTACTCCTTGCTCAACGAA
This sequence comes from Pseudorca crassidens, assembly GCF_039906515.1. NCBI lineage: Eukaryota > Metazoa > Chordata > Mammalia > Artiodactyla > Delphinidae > Pseudorca > Pseudorca crassidens. Next base: position 121,372 of record NW_027136092.1, on the reverse strand, counting down.
ATGGACACAACACCGCATATTAAACGCCTAAGAATGTACCTGACTAGTAAGTATCTTAAAACCTATGGATTGCTATGTCTCCGAAAGAGAATCAAGCATGTGTACAGGGGCATAAACGCAGCAGTGATAGGATTGGAGAGGTTCGGTGAGCAAATGAAGACCCTCTGAAGTCATATTGCATGGTACCCATTCCACGGGTTTCAACTACCCAGGTTTAAGGTATTCTTCCTTCAGGTAAAACATGCATGTGGAACCTAGAGTCTGATCAACCATGTGATCGGGAGACGTGTTCAAATATGTCTCAGTTTTCGTACCCTGGTACTCGGGTGCAACATTCCAGACGCTTTACTAACACCCTCCTGACTTGGAGAGTCAGTCCCTTTAACCTCCTGTTTGGCCCAGTTTGCAATTTCTGCGGAAGATGAACAGGAATAGCGAGAACCAATGAGAGACTAGCTGGAGGTGTCTGGACGGGCAAATTTAACTCTCATTTCCCACCAGGAAGAGGAATTAACCAAAGGCTCAGCGTGCCGTGCTGGAACCAGATTAGGGCCTGAAGCCATCCTGCGGTGTTGCGGCCAGGTCACAAGAAAGCGAGTTGAAGAAAGGAGCTCAGGGGCACTGTAATTCACAAACCTGCAGAGTTATAAATGACAGCTATCGTCCAAAAATATACTGAAGTAAGGCTGCCAAGAGGACTTGAAAGCGGGGCAGAATTGCAGGAAACCGATTTCAGGAGGTAGACTGGAATTGCATTGAAAGCATAGGAAAAGAGGCAGAACGTCCACAATGATGCACTTGGCCAAAAAGGGCGTATGCGTTTTTTCCTGAATATATTCAGGAAAAAACGCATACGCCCTTTTTGGCCAACCAAGCAAGCTTGCAAAGGAAATCTGCACTACAATGAAGTCTCACTTCCCCCCGGTCAAAAGGGCCATCTGAAAAAAGTGTAAAATCCAGAAAGGCAGGACAGGCCATGGAGAACTGGGAGCCTTGTTATGCTGATGGGCGGGATGTAAATTGCCAACAGACACTCGGGAGAAGTGTATGGTGTTTCCTGAAACAACTAAAAAACAAAGCAACAGAGCCTAGGGCACTTCCACTTATGGTCCTATAGATTAGGGAAATTAAAATCAAAAAGACACAGCCACCCCAAAGTTTGGGACGCCTCTGTTTACAAGAACCTCGTTTACAGTACAAGTTCAACATTGCAGAAAGTGAAAAATGGATAAAGAAGTTGTGGTATTTACTTACAAAGCAATATCACTCTGCAATGAAATCTATGTCATCAGGCCCTTAGCAGCACAATGAGTGGATTCAGGTATGATGATTCTAACTGAAATAAGTCACACAGAAAAAGAAACATCATAAGATATCAGTAATACACGGAATGTAAACTTGGCTACACAGGAACTGAATTCCAAAACAGAACAGGGTCTCAAATTTAGAAAACCAACTTATGCTTGCTTAAGGGGAAAGGTGAGTTGGGGTGCTGCATAAAACCAGAGATTGAAATGAGCACAGATAAAGTTCCTTAAGCAAAATATGGAATAGACAAGAGCTACTCCTTGCTCAACGAAATGGACACAACACCGCATATTAAACGCCTAAGAATGTACCTGACTAGTAAGTATCTTAAAACCTATGGATTGCTATGTCTCCAAAAGAGAATGAAGCATGTGTACAGGGGCATAAACGCAGCAGTGATAGGATTGGAGAGGTTTGGTGAACAAATGAAGACCCTCTGAAGTCATATTGCATGGTACCCATTCCACGGGTTTCAACTACCCAGGTTTAAGGTATTCTTCCTTCAGCTAAAACATGCATGTGGAACCTAGAGTATGATCAACCATGTGATCGGGAGACGTGTTCAAATATGTCTCAGTTTTCGTACCCTGGTACTCGGGTGCAACATTCCAGACGCTTTACTAACACCCTCCCGACTTGGAGAGTCAGTCCCTTTAACCTCCTATTTGGCCCAGTTTGCAATTTCTGCGGAAGATGAACAGGAATAGCGAGAACCAATGAGAGACTAGCTGGAGGTGTCTGGACGGGCAAATTTAACTCTCATTTCCCACCAGGAAGAGGAATTAACCAAAGGCTCAGCGTGCCGTGCCGGAACCAGATTAGGGCCTGAAGCCATCCTGCGGTGTTGCGGCCAGCTCAAAAGAAAGCGAGTTGAAGAAAGGAGCTCAGGGGCACTGTAATTCACAAACCTGCAGAGTTATAAATGACAGCTATCGTCCAAAAATATACTGAAGTAAGGCTGCCAAGAGGACTTGAAAGCGGGGCAGAATTGCAGGAAACCGATTTCAGGAGGTAGACTGGAATTGCATTGAAAGCATAGGAAAAGAGGCAGAACGTCCACAATGATGCACTTGGCCAAAAAGTGTGTATGCGTTTTTTCCTGAATATATTCAGGATAAAACGCATACGCCCTTTTTGGCCAACCAAGCAAGCTTGCAAAGGAAATCTGCACTACAATGAAGTCTCACTTCCCCCCGGTCAAAAGGGCCATCTGAAAAAAGTGTAAAATCCAGAAAGGCAGGACAGGCCATGGAGAACTGGGAGCCTTGTTATGCTGATGGGCGGGATGTAAATTGCCAACAGACACTCGGGAGAAGTGTATGGTGTTTCCTGAAACATCTAAAAAACAAAGCAACAGAGCCTAGGGCACTTCCACTTATGGTCCTATAGCTTAGGGAAATTAAAATCAAAAAGACACAGCCACCCCAAAGTTTGGGACGCCTCTGTTTACAAGAACCTCGTTTACAGTACAAGTTCAACATCGCAGAAAGTGAAAAATGGATAAAGAAGTTGTGGTATTTACTTACAAAGCAATATCACTCTGCAATGAAATCTATGTCATCAGGCCCTTAGCAGCACAATGAGTGGATTCAGGTATGATGATTCTAACTGAAATAAGTCACACAGAAAAAGAAACATCATAAGATATCAGTAATACACGGAATGTAAACTTGGCTACACAGGAACTGAATTCCAAAACAGAACAGGGTCTCAAATTTAGAAAACCAACTTATGCTTGCTTAAGGGGAAAGGTGAGTTGGGGTGCTGCATAAAACCAGAGATTGAAATGAGCACAGATAAAGTTCCTTAAGCCAAATATGGAATAGACAAGAGCTACTCCTTGCTCAACGAAATGGACACAACACCGCATATTAAACGCCTAAGAATGTACCTGACTAGTAAGTATCTTAAAACCTATGGATTGCTATGTCTCCAAAAGAGAATGAAGCATGTGTACAGGGGTATAAACGCAGCAGTGATAGGATTGGAGAGGTTTGGTGAGCAAATGAAGACCCTCTGAAGTCATATTGCATGGTACCCATTCCACGGGTTTCAACTACCCAGGTTTAAGGTATTCTTCCTTCAGGTAAAACATGCATGTGGAACCTAGAGTATGATCAACCATGTGATCGGGAGACGTGTTCAAATATGTCTCAGTTTTCGTACCCTGGTACTCGGGTGCAACATTCCAGACGCTTTACTAACACCCTCCCGACTTGGAGAGTCAGTCCCTTTAACCTCCTGTTTGGCCCAGTTTGCAGTTTCTGCGGAAGATGAACAGGAATAGCGAGAACCAATGAGAGACTAGCTGGAGGTGTCTGGACGGGCAAATTTAACTCTCATTTCCCACCAGGAAGAGGAATTAACCAAAGGCTCAGCGTGCCGTGCCGGAGCCAGATTAGGGCCTGAAGCCATCCTGCGGTGTTGCGGCCAGCTCACAAGAAAGCGAGTTGAAGAAAGGAGCTCAGGGGCACTGTAATTCACAAACCTGCAGAGTTATAAATGACAGCTATCGTCCAAAAATATACTGAAGTAAGGCTGCCAAGAGGACTTGAAAGCGGGGCAGAATTGCAGGAAACCGATTTCAGGAGGTAGACTGGAATTGCATTGAAAGCATAGGAAAAGAGGCAGAACGTCCACAATGATGCACTTGGCCAAAAAGGGCATATGCGTTTTTTCCTGAATATATTCAGGAAAGAACTCATACGCCCTTTTTGGCCAACCAATCAAGCTTGCAAAGGAAATCTGCACTACAATGAAGTCTCACTTCCCCCCGGTCAAAAGGGCCATCTGAAAAAAGTGTAAAATCCAGAAAGGCAGGACAGGCCATGGAGAACTGGGAGCCTTGTTATGCTGATGGGCGGGATGTAAATTGCCAACAGACACTCGGGAGAAGTGTATGGTGTTTCCTGAAACATCTAAAAAACAAAGCAACAGAGCCTAGGGCACTTCCACTTATGGTCCTATAGCTTAGGGAAATTAAAATCAAAAAGACACAGCCACCCCAAAGTTTGGGACGCCTCTGTTTACAAGAACCTCGTTTACAGTACAAGTTCAACATCACAGAAAGTGAAAAATGGATAAAGAAGTTGTGGTATTTACTTACAAAGCAATATCACTCTGCAATGAAATCTATGTCATCAGGCCCTTAGCAGCACAATGAGTGGATTCAGGTATGATGATTCTAACTGAAATAAGTCACACAGAAAAAGAAACATCATAAGATATCAGTAATACACGGAATGTAAACTTGGCTACACAGGAACTGAATTCCAAAACAGAACAGGGTCTCAAATTTAGAAAACCAACTTATGCTTGCTTAAGGGGAAAGGTGAGTTGGGGTGCTGCATAAAACCAGAGATTGAAATGAGCACAGATAAAGTTCCTTAAGCCAAATATGGAATAGACAAGAGCTACTCCTTGCTCAACGAAATGGACACAACACCGCATATTAAACGCCTAAGAATGTACCTGACTAGTAAGTATCTTAAAACCTATGGATTGCTATGTCTCCGAAAGAGAATCAAGCATGTGTACAGGGGCATAAACGCAGCAGTGATAGGATTGGAGAGGTTTGGTGAGCAAATGAAGACCCTCTGAAGTCATATTGCATGGTACCCATTCCACGGGTTTCAACTACCCAGGTTTAAGGTATTCTTCCTTCAGCTAAAACATGCATGTGGAACCTAGAGTCTGATCAACCATGTGATCGGGAGACGTGTTCAAATATGTCTCAGTTTTCGTACCCTGGTACTCGGGTGCAACATTCCAGACGCTTTACTAACACCCTCCTGATTTGGAGAGTCAGTCCTTTAACCTCCTGTTTGGCCCAGTTTGCAATTTCTGCGGAAGATGAACAGGAATAGCGAGAACCAATGAGAGACTAGCTGGAGGTGTCTGGACGGGCAAATTTAACTCTCATTTCCCACCAGGAAGAGGAATTAACCAAAGGCTCAGCGTGCCGTGCTGGAACCAGATTAGGGCCTGAAGCCATCCTGCGGTGTTGCGGCCAGGTCACAAGAAAGCGAGTTGAAGAAAGGAGCTCAGGGGCACTGTAATTCACAAACCTGCAGAGTTATAAATGACAGCTATCGTCCAAAAATATACTGAAGTAAGGCTGCCAAGAGGACTTGAAAGTGGGGCAGAATTGCAGGAAACCGATTTCAGGAGGTAGACTGGAATTGCATTGAAAGCATAGGAAAAGAGGCAGAACGTCCACAATGATGCACTTGGCCAAAAAGGGCGTATGCGTTTTTTCCTGAATATATTCAGGAAAAAACGCATACGCCCTTTTTGGCCAACCAAGCAAGCTTGCAAAGGAAATCTGCACTACAATGAAGTCTCACTTCCCCCCGGTCAAAAGGGCCATCTGAAAAAAGTGTAAAATCCAGAAAGGCAGGACAGGCCATGGAGAACTGGGAGCCTTGTTATGCTGATGGGCGGGATGTAAATTGCCAACAGACACTCGGGAGAAGTGTATGGTGTTTCCTGAAACAACTAAAAAACAAAGCAACAGAGCCTAGGGCACTTCCACTTATGGTCCTATAGATTAGGGAAATTAAAATCAAAAAGACACAGCCACCCCAAAGTTTGGGACGCCTCTGTTTACAAGAACCTCGTTTACAGTACAAGTTCAACATTGCAGAAATTGAAAAATGGATAAAGAAGTTGTGGTATTTACTTACAAAGCAATATCACTCTGCAATGAAATCTATGTCATCAGGCCCTTAGCAGCACAATGAGTGGATTCAGGTATGATGATTCTAACTGAAATAAGTCACACAGAAAAAGAAACATCATAAGATATCAGTAATACACGGAATGTAAACTTGGCTACACAGGAACTGAATTCCAAAACAGAACAGGGTCTCAAATTTAGAAAACCAACTTATGCTTGCTTAAGGGGAAAGGTGAGTTGGGGTGCTGCATAAAACCAGAGATTGAAATGAGCACAGATAAAGTTCCTTAAGCCAAATATGGAATAGACAAGAGCTACTCCTTCCTCAACGAAATGGACACAACACCGCATATTAAACGCCTAAGAATGTACCTGACTAGTAAGTATCTTAAAACCTATGGATTGCTATGTCTCCAAAAGAGAATGAAGCATGTGTACAGGGGCATAAACGCAGCAGTGATAGGATTGGAGAGGTTTGGTGAGCAAATGAAGACCCTCTGAAGTCATATTGCATGGTACCCATTCCACGGGTTTCAACTTCCCAGGTTTAAGGTATTCTTCCTTCAGCTAAAACATGCATGTGGAACCTAGAGTATGATCAACCATGTGATCGGGAGACGTGTTCAAATATGTCTCAGTTTTCGTACCCTGGTACTCGGGTGCAACATTCCAGACGCTTTACTAACACCCTCCCGACTTGGAGAGTCAGTCCCTTTAACCTCCTGTTTGGCCCAGTTTGCAGTTTCTGCGGAAGATGAACAGGAATAGCGAGAACCAATGAGAGACTAGCTGGAGGTGTCTGGACGGGCAAATTTAACTCTCATTTCCCACCAGGAAGAGGAATTAACCAAAGGCTCAGCGTGCCGTGCCGGAACCAGATTAGGGCCTGAAGCCATCCTGCGGTGTTGCGGCCAGCTCACAAGAAAGCGAGTTGAAGAAAGGAGCTCAGGGGCACTGTAATTCACAAACCTGCAGAGTTATAAATGACAGCTATCGTCCAAAAATATACTGAAGTAAGGCTGCCAAGAGGACTTGAAAGCGGGGCAGAATTGCAGGAAACCGATTTCAGGAGGTAGACTGGAATTGCATTGAAAGCATAGGAAAAGAGGCAGAACGTCCACAATGATGCACTTGGCCAAAAAGGGCGTATGCGTTTTTTCCTGAATATATTCAGGAAAAAACGCATACGCCCTTTTTGGCCAACCAATCAAGCTTGCAAAGGAAATCTGCACTACAATGAAGTCTCACTTCCCCCCGGTCAAAAGGGCCATCTGAAAAAAGTGTAAAATCCAGAAAGGCAGGACAGGCCATGGAGAACTGGGAGCCTTGTTATGCTGATGGGCGGGATGTAAATTGCCAACAGACACTCGGGAGAAGTGTATGGTGTTTCCTGAAACATCTAAAAAACAAAGCAACAGAGCCTAGGGCACTTCCACTTATGGTCCTATAGCTTAGGGAAATTAAAATCAAAAAGACACAGCCACCCCAAAGTTTGGGACGCCTCTGTTTACAAGAACCTCGTTTACAGTACAAGTTCAACATCGCAGAAAGTGAAAAATGGATAAAGAAGTTGTGGTATTTACTTACAAAGCAATATCACTCTGCAATGAAATCTATGTCATCAGGCCCTTAGCAGCACAATGAGTGGATTCAGGTATGATGATTCTAACTGAAATAAGTCACACAGAAAAATAAACATCATAAGATATCAGTAATACACGGAATGTAAACTTGGCTACACAGGAACTGAATTACAGAACAGAACAGGGTCTCAAATTTAGAAAACCAACTTATGCTTGCTTAAGGGGAAAGGTGAGTTGGGGTGCTGCATAAAACCAGAGATTGAAATCAGCACAGATAAAGTTCCTTAAGCCAAATATGGAATAGACAAGAGCTACTCCTTGCTCAACGAAATGGACACAACACCGCATATTAAACGCCTAAGAATGTACCTGACTAGTAAGTATCTTAAAACCTATGGATTGCTATGTCTCCGAAAGAGAATCAAGCATGTGTACAGGGGCATAAACGCAGCAGTGATAGGATTGGAGAGGTTTGGTGAGCAAATGAAGACCCTCTGAAGTCATATTGCATGGTACCCATTCCACGGGTTTCAACTACCCAGGTTTAAGGTATTCTTCCTTCAGCTAAAACATGCATGTGGAACCTAGAGTATGATCAACCATGTGATCGGGAGACGTGTTCAAATATGTCTCAGTTTTCGTACCCTGGTACTCGGGTGCAACATTCCAGACGCTTTACTAACACCCTCCCGACTTGGAGAGTCAGTCCCTTTAACCTCCTGTTTGGCCCAGTTTGCAATTTCTGCGGAAGATGAACAGGAATAGCGAGAACCAATGAGAGACTAGCTGGAGGTGTCTGGACGGGCAAATTTAACTCTCATTTCCCACCAGGAAGAGGAATTAACCAAAGGCTCAGCGTGCCGTGCCGGAACCAGATTAGGGCCTGAAGCCATCCTGCGGTGTTGCGGCCAGCTCAAAAGAAAGCGAGTTGAAGAAAGGAGCTCAGGGGTACTGTAATTCACAAACCTGCAGAGTTATAAATGACAGCTATCGTCCAAAAATATACTGAAGTAAGGCTGCCAAGAGGACTTGAAAGCGGGGCAGAATTGCAGGAAACCGATTTCAGGAGGTAGACTGGAATTGCATTGAAAGGATAGGAAAAGAGGCAGAACGTCCACAATGATGCACTTGGCCAAAAAGGGCGTATGCGTTTTTTCCTGAATATATTCAGGAAAAAACGCATACGCCCTTTTTGGCCAACCAAGCAAGCTTGCAAAGGAAATCTGCACTACAATGAAGTCTCACTTCCCCCCGGTCAAAAGGGCCATCTGAAAAAAGTGTAAAATCCAGAAAGGCAGGACAGGCCATGGAGAATTGGGAGCCTTGTTATGCTGATGGGCGGGATGTAAATTGCCAACAGACACTCGGGAGAAGTGTATGGTGTTTCCTGAAACATCTAAAAAACAAAGCAACAGAGCCTAGGGCACTTCCACTTATGGTCCTATAGCTTAGGGAAATTAAAATCAAAAAGACACAGCCACCCCAAAGTTTGGGACGCCTCTGTTTACAAGAACCTCGTTTACAGTACAAGTTCAACATCGCAGAAAGTGAAAAATGGATAAAGAAGTTGTGGTATTTACTTACAAAGCAATATCACTCAGCAATGAAATCTATGTCATCAGGCCCTTAGCAGCACAATGAGTGGATTCAGGTATGATGATTCTAACTGAAATAAGTCACACAGAAAAAGAAACATCATAAGATATCAGTAATACACGGAATGTAAACTTGGCTACACAGGAACTGAATTACAGAACAGAACAGGGTCTCAAATTTAGAAAACCAACTTATGCTTGCTTAAGGGGAAAGGTGAGTTGGGGTGCTGCATAAAACCAGAGATTGAAATGAGCACAGATAAAGTTCCTTAAGCCAAATATGGAATAGACAAGAGCTACTCCTTGCTCAACGAAATGGACTCAACACCCCATATTAAATGCCTAAGAATGTACCTGACTAGTAAGTATCTTAAAACCTATGGATTGCTATGTCTCCGAAAGAGAATCAAGCATGTGTACAGGGCCATAAATGCAGCAGTGATAGGATTGGAGAGGTTCGGTGAGCAAATGTAGACCCTTTGAAGTCATATTGCATGGTACCCATTCCACGGGTTTCAACTACCCAGGTTTAAGGTATTCTTCCTTCAGCTAAAACATGCATGTGGAACCAAGAGTATGATCAACCATGTGATCGGGAGATGTGTTCAAATATGTCTCAGTTTTCGTACGCTGGTACTCGGGTGCAACATTCCAGACGCTTTACTAACACCCTCCCAACTTGGAGAGTCAGCGCCTTTAACCTCCTGTTTGGACCAGTTTGCAATTTCTGCGGAAGATGAACAGGAATAGCGAGAACCAATGTGAGATTAGCTGGAGGTGTCTGGACGGGCAAATTTAACCCTCATTTCCCACCAGGAAGAGGAATTAACCAAAGGCTCAGCGTGCTGTGCCGGAACCAGATTAGGGCCTGAAGCCATCCTGCGGTGTTGCGGCCAGCTCAAAAGAAAGCGAGTTGAAGAAAGGAGCTCAGGGGCACTGTAATTCACAAACCTGCAGAGTTATAAATGACAGCTATCGTCCAAAAATATACTGAAGTAAGGCTGCCAAGAGGACTTGAAAGCGGGGCAGAATTGCAGGAAACCGATTTCAGGAGGTAGACTGGAATTGCATTGAAAGCATAGGAAAAGAGGCAGAACGTCCACAATGATGCACTTGGCCAAAAAGGGCGTATGCGTTTTTTCCTGAATATATTCAGGAAAAAACGCATACGCCCTTTTTGGCCAACCAAGCAAGCTTGCAAAGGAAATCTGCACTACAATGAAGTCTCACTTCCCCCCGGTCAAAAGGGCCATCTGAAAAAAGTGTAAAATCCAGAAAGGCAGGACAGGCCATGGAGAACTGGGAGCCTTGTTATGCTGATGGGCGGGATGTAAATTGCCAACAGACACTCGGGAGAAGTGTATGGTGTTTCCTGAAACATCTAAAAAACAAAGCAACAGAGCCTAGGGCACTTCCACTTATGGTCCTATAGCTTAGGGAAATTAAAATAAAAAAGACACAGGCACCCCAAACATTGGGACGCCTCTGTTTACAAGAACCTCGTTTACAGTACAAGTTCAACATCGCAGAAAGTGAAAAATGGATAAAGAAGTTGTGGTATTTACTTACAAAGCAATATCACTCAGCAATGAAATCTATGTCATCAGGCCCTTAGCAGCACAATGAGTGGATTCAGGTATGATGATTCTAACTGAAATAAGTCACACAGAAAAAGAAACATCATAAGATATCAGTAATACACGGAATGTAAACTTGGCTACACAGGAACTGAATTACAGAACAGAACAGGGTCTCAAATTTAGAAAACCAACTTATGCTTGCTTAAGGGTAAAGGTGAGTTGGGGTGCTGCATAAAACCAGAGATTGAAATGAGCACAGATAAAGTTCCTTAAGCCAAATATGGAATAGACAAGAGCTACCTCTTGCTCAACGAAATGGACTCAACACCACATATTAAATGCCTAAGAATGTACCTGACTAGTAAGTATCTTAAAACCTATGGATTGCTATGTCTCCGAAAGAGAATCAAGCATGTGTACAGGGGCATAAACGCAGCAGTGATAGGATTGGAGAGGTTTGGTGAGCAAATGAAGACCCTTTGAAGTCATATTGCATGGTACCCATTCCACGGGTTTCAACTACCCAGGTTTAAGGTATTCTTCCTTCAGCTAAAACATGCATGTGGAACCTAGAGTATGATCAACCATGTGATCGGGAGACGTGTTCAAATATGTCTCAGTTTTCGTACCCTGGTACTCGGGTACAACATTCCAGACGCTTTACTAACACCCTCCCGACTTGGAGAGTCAGTCCCTTTAACCTCCTGTTTGGCCCAGTTTGCAATTTCTGCGGAAGATGAACAGGAATAGCGAGAACCAATGAGAGACTAGCTGGAGGTGTCTGAACGGGCAAATTTAACTCTCATTTCCCACCAGGAATAGGAATTAACCAAAGGCTCAGCGTGCCGTGCCGGAACCAGATTAGGGCCTGAAGCCATCCTGCGGTGTTGCGGCCAGCTCAAAAGAAAGCGAGTTGAAGAAAGGAGCTCAGGGGCACTGTAATTCACAAACCTGCAGAGTTATAAATGACAGCTATCGTCCAAAAATATACTGAAGTAAGGCTGCCAAGAGGACTTGAAAGCGGGGCAGAATTGCAGGAATCCGATTTCAGGAGGTAGACTGGAATTGCATTGAAAGCATAGGAAAAGAGGCAGAACGTCCACAATGATGCACTTGGCCAAAAAGGGCGTATGCGTTTTTTCCTGAATATATTCAGGAAAAAACGCATACGCCCTTTTTGGCCAACCAAGCAAGCTTGCAAAGGAAATCTGCACTACAATGAAGTCTCACTTCCCCCCGGTCAAAAGGGCCATCTGAAAAAAGTGTAAAATCCAGAAAGGCAGGACAGGCCATGGAGAACTGGGAGCCTTGTTATGCTGATGGGCGGGATGTAAATTGCCAACAGACACTCGGGAGAAGTGTATGGTGTTTCCTGAAACATCTAAAAAACAAAGCAACAGAGCCTAGGACACTTCCACTTATGGTCCTATAGCTTAGGGAAATTAAAATCAAAAAGACACAGCCACCCCAAAGTTTGGGACGCCTCTGTTTACAAGAACCTCGTTTACAGTACAAGTTCAACATCGCAGAAAGTGAAAAATGGATAAAGAAGTTGTGGTATTTACTTACAAAGCAATATCACTCAGCAATGAAATCTATGTCATCAGGCCCTTAGCAGCACAATGAGTGGATTCAGGTATGATGATTCTAACTGAAATAAGTCACACAGAAAAAGAAACATCATAAGATATCAGTAATACACGGAATGTAAACTTGGCTACACAGGAACTGAATTACAGAACAGAACAGGGTCTCAAATTTAGAAAACCAACTTATGCTTGCTTAAGGGGAAAGGTGAGTTGGGGTGCTGCATAAAACCAGAGATTGAAATGAGCACAGATAAAGTTCCTTAAGCCAAATATGGAATAGACAAGAGCTACCTCTTGCTCAACGAAATGGACTCAACACCGCATATTAAATGCCTAAGAATGTACCTGACTAGTAAGTATCTTAAAACCTATGGATTGCTATGTCTCCGAAAGAGAATCAAGCATGTGTACAGGGGCATAAACGCAGCAGTGATAGGATTGGAGAGGTTCGGTGAGCAAATGAAGACCCTTTGAAGTCATATTGCATGGTACCCATTCCACGGGTTTCAACTACCCAGGTTTAAGGTATTCTTCCTTCAGCTAAAACATGCATGTGCAACCTAGAGTATGATCAACCATGTGATCGGGAGACGTGTTCAAATATGTCTCAGTTTTCGTACCCTGGTACTCGGGTACAACATTCCAGACGCTTTACTAACACCCTCCCGACTTGGAGAGTCAGTCCCTTTAACCTCCTGTTTGGCCCAGTTTGCAATTTCTGCGGAAGATGAACAGGAATAGCGAGAACCAATGAGAGACTAGCTGGAGGTGTCTGAACGGGCAAATGTAACTCTCATTTCCCACCAGGAAGAGGAATTAACCAAAGGCTCAGCGTGCCGTGCCGGAACCAGATTAGGGCCTGAAGCCATCCTGCGGTGTTGCGGCCAGCTCAAAAGAAAGCGAGTTGAAGAAAGGAGCTCAGGGGCACTGTAATTCACAAACCTGCAGAGTTATAAATGACAGCTATCGTCCAAAAATATACTGAAGTAAGGCTGCCAAGAGGACTTGAAAGCGGGGCAGAATTGCAGGAAACCGATTTCAGGAGGCAGACTGGAATTGCATTGAAAGCATAGGAAAAGAGGCAGAACGTCCACAATGATGCACTTGGCCAAAAAGGGCGTATGCGTTTTTTCCTGAATATATTCAGGAAAAAACGCATACGCCCTTTTTGGCCAACCAAGCAAGCTTGCAAAGGAAATCTGCACTACAATGAAGTCTCACTTCCCCCCGGTCAAAAGGGCCATCTGAAAAAAGTGTAAAATCCAGAAAGGCAGGACAGGCCATGGAGAACTGGGAGCCTTGTTATGCTGATGGGCGGGATGTAAATTGCCAACAGACACTCGGGAGAAGTGTATGGTGTTTCCTGAAACATCTAAAAAACAAAGCAACAGAGCCTAGGGCACTTCCACTTATGGTCCTATAGCTTAGGGAAATTAAAATCAAAAAGACACAGCCACCCCAAAGTTTGGGACGCCTCTGTTTACAAGAACCTCGTTTACAGTACAAGTTCAACATCACAGAAAGTGAAAAATGGATAAAGAAGTTGTGGTATTTACTTACAAAGCAATATCACTCTGCAATGAAATCTATGTCATCAGGCCCTTAGCAGCACAATGAGTGGATTCAGGTATGATGATTCTAACTGAAATAAGTCACACAGAAAAAGAAACATCATAAGATATCAGTAATACACGGAATGTAAACTTGGCTACACAGGAACTGAATTCCAAAACAGAACAGGGTCTCAAATTTAGAAAACCAACTTATGCTTGCTTAAGGGTAAAGGTGAGTTGGGGTGCTGCATAAAACCAGAGATTGAAATGAGCACAGATAAAGTTCCTTAAGCCAAATATGGAATAGACAAGAGCTACTCCTTGCTCAACGAAATGGACACAACACCGCATATTAAACGCCTAAGAATGTACCTGACTAGTAAGTATCTTAAAACCTATGGATTGCTATGTCTCCGAAAGAGAATCAAGCATGTGTACAGGGGCATAAACGCAGCAGTGATAGGATTGGAGAGGTTTGGTGAGCAAATGAAGACCCTCTGAAGTCATATTGCATGGTACCCATTCCACGGGTTTCAACTACCCAGGTTTAAGGTATTCTTCCTTCAGCTAAAACATGCATGTGGAACCTAGAGTCTGATCAACCATGTGATCGGGAGACGTGTTCAAATATGTCTCAGTTTTCGTACCCTGGTACTCGGGTGCAACATTCCAGACGCTTTACTAACACCCTCCTGATTTGGAGAGTCAGTCCTTTAACCTCCTGTTTGGCCCAGTTTGCAATTTCTGCGGAAGATGAACAGGAATAGCGAGAACCAATGAGAGACTAGCTGGAGGTGTCTGGACGGGCAAATTTAACTCTCATTTCCCACCAGGAAGAGGAATTAACCAAAGGCTCAGCGTGCCGTGCTGGAACCAGATTAGGGCCTGAAGCCATCCTGCGGTGTTGCGGCCAGGTCACAAGAAAGCGAGTTGAAGAAAGGAGCTCAGGGGCACTGTAATTCACAAACCTGCAGAGTTATAAATGACAGCTATCGTCCAAAAATATACTGAAGTAAGGCTGCCAAGAGGACTTGAAAGTGGGGCAGAATTGCAGGAAACCGATTTCAGGAGGTAGACTGGAATTGCATTGAAAGCATAGGAAAAGAGGCAGAACGTCCACAATGATGCACTTGGCCAAAAAGGGCGTATGCGTTTTTTCCTGAATATATTCAGGAAAAAACGCATACGCCCTTTTTGGCCAACCAAGCAAGCTTGCAAAGGAAATCTGCACTACAATGAAGTCTCACTTCCCCCCGGTCAAAAGGGCCATCTGAAAAAAGTGTAAAATCCAGAAAGGCAGGACAGGCCATGGAGAACTGGGAGCCTTGTTATGCTGATGGGCGGGATGTAAATTGCCAACAGACACTCGGGAGAAGTGTATGGTGTTTTCTGAAACAACTAAAAAACAAAGCAACAGAGCCTAGGGCACTTCCACTTATGGTCCTATAGATTAGGGAAATTAAAATCAAAAAGACACAGCCACCCCAAAGTTTGGGACGCCTCTGTTTACAAGAACCTCGTTTACAGTACAAGTTCAACATTGCAGAAATTGAAAAATGGATAAAGAAGTTGTGGTATTTACTTACAAAGCAATATCACTCTGCAATGAAATCTATGTCATCAGGCCCTTAGCAGCACAATGAGTGGATTCAGGTATGATGATTCTAACTGAAATAAGTCACACAGAAAAAGAAACATCATAAGATATCAGTAATACACGGAATGTAAACTTGGCTACACAGGAACTGAATTCCAAAACAGAACAGGGTCTCAAATTTAGAAAACCAACTTATTCTTGCTTAAGGGGAAAGGTGAGTTGGGGTGCTGCATAAAACCAGAGATTGAAATGAGCACAGATAAAGTTCCTTAAGCCAAATATGGAATAGACAAGAGCTACTCCTTCCTCAACGAAATGGACACAACACCGCATATTAAACGCCTAAGAATGTACCTGACTAGTAAGTATCTTAAAACCTATGGATTGCTATGTCTCCAAAAGAGAATGAAGCATGTGTACAGGGGCATAAACGCAGCAGTGATAGGATTGGAGAGGTTTGGTGAGCAAATGAAGACCCTCTGAAGTCATATTGCATGGTACCCATTCCACGGGTTTCAACTTCCCAGGTTTAAGGTATTCTTCCTTCAGCTAAAACATGCATGTGGAACCTAGAGTATGATCAACCATGTGATCGGGAGACGTGTTCAAATATGTCTCAGTTTTCGTACCCTGGTACTCGGGTGCAACATTCCAGACGCTTTACTAACACCCTCCCGACTTGGAGAGTCAGTCCCTTTAACCTCCTATTTGGCCCAGTTTGCAATTTCTGCGGAAGATGAACAGGAATAGCGAGAACCAATGAGAGACTAGCTGGAGGTGTCTGGACGGGCAAATTTAACTCTCATTTCCCACCAGGAAGAGGAATTAACCAAAGGCTCAGCGTGCCGTGCCGGAACCAGATTAGGGCCTGAAGCCATCCTGCGGTGTTGCGGCCAGCTCAAAAGAAAGCGAGTTGAAGAAAGGAGCTCAGGGGCACTGTAATTCACAAACCTGCAGAGTTATAAATGACAGCTATCGTCCAAAAATATACTGAAGTAAGGCTGCCAAGAGGACTTGAAAGCGGGGCAGAATTGCAGGAAACCGATTTCAGGAGGTAGACTGGAATTGCATTGAAAGCATAGGAAAAGAGGCAGAACGTCCACAATGATGCACTTGGCCAAAAAGGGCGTATGCGTTTTTTCCTGAATATATTCAGGAAAAAACGCATACGCCCTTTTTGGCCAACCAAGCAAGCTTGCAAAGGAAATCTGCACTACAATGAAGTCTCACTTCCCCCCGGTCAAAAGGGCCATCTGAAAAAAGTGTAAAATCCAGAAAGGCAGGACAGGCCATGGAGAACTGGGAGCCTTGTTATGCTGATGGGCGGGATGTAAATTGCCAACAGACACTCGGGAGAAGTGTATGGTGTTTCCTGAAACATCTAAAAATCAAAGCAACAGAGCCTAGGGCACTTCCACTTATGGTCCTATAGCTTAGGGAAATTAAAATCAAAAAGACACAGCCACCCCAAAGTTTGGGACGCCTCTGTTTACAAGAACCTCGTTTACAGTACAAGTTCAACATCGCAGAAAGTGAAAAATGGATAAAGAAGTTGTGGTATTTACTTACAAAGCAATATCACTCAGCAATGAAATCTATGTCATCAGGCCCTTAGCAGCACAATGAGTGGATTCAGGTATGATGATTCTAACTGAAATAAGTCACACAGAAAAAGAAACATCATAAGATATCAGTAATACACGGAATGTAAACTTGGCTACACAGGAACTGAATCACAGAACAGAACAGGGTCTCAAATTTAGAAAACCAACTTATGCTTGCTTAAGGGGAAAGGTGAGTTGGGGTGCTGCATAAAACCAGAGATTGAAATGAGCACAGATAAAGTTCCTTAAGCCAAATATGGAATAGACAAGAGCTACTCCTTGCTCAAAGAAATGGACTCAACACCGCATATTAAACGCCTAAGAATGTACCTGACTAGTAAGTATCTTAAAACCTATGGATTGCTATGTCTCCGAAAGAGAATCAAGCATGTGTACAGGGGCATAAACACAGCAGTGATAGGATTGGAGAGGTTCGGTGAGCAAATGAAGACCCTTTGAAGTCATATTGCATGGTACCCATTCCACGGGTTTCAACTACCCAGGTTTAAGGTATTCTTCCTTCAGCTAAAACATGCATGTGGAACCTAGAGTCTGATCAACCATGTGATCGGGAGACGTGTTCAAATATGTCTCAGTTTTCGTACCCTGGTACTCGGGTGCAACATTCCAGACGCTTTACTAACACCCTCACGACTTGGAGAGTCAGTCCCTTTAACCTCCTGTTTGCCCCAGTTTGCAGTTTCTGCGGAAGATGAACAGGAATAGCGAGAACCAATGAGAGACTAGCTGGAGGTGTCTGGACGGGCAAATTTAACTCTCATTTCCCACCAGGAAGAGGAATTAACCAAAGGCTCAGCGTGCCGTGCCGGAACCAGATTAGGGCCTGAAGCCATCCTGCGGTGTTGCGGCCAGCTCACAAGAAAGCGAGTTGAAGAAAGGAGCTCAGGGGCACTGTAATTCACAAACCTGCAGAGTTATAAATGACAGCTATCGTCCAAAAATATACTGAAGTAAGGCTGCCAAGAGGACTTGAAAGCGGGGCAAAATTGCAGGAAACCGATTTCAGGAGGTAGACTGGAATTGCATTGAAAGCATAGGAAAAGAGGCAGAACGTCCACAATGATGCACTTGGCCAAAAAGGGCGTATGCGTTTTTTCCTGAATATATTCAGGAAAGAACTCATACGCCCTTTTTGGCCAACCAATCAAGCTTGCAAAGGAAATCTGCACTACAATGAAGTCTCACTTCCCCCCGGTCAAAAGGGCCATCTGAAAAAAGTGTAAAATCCAGAAAGGCAGGACAGGCCATGGAGAACTGGGAGCCTTGTTATGCTGATGGGCGGGATGTAAATTGCCAACAGACACTCGGGAGAAGTGTATGGTGTTTCCTGAAACATCTAAAAAACAAAGCAACAGAGCCTAGGGCACTTCCACTTATGGTCCTATAGCTTAGGGAAATTAAAATCAAAAAGACACAGCCACCGCAAAGTTTGGGACGCCTCTGTTTACAAGAACCTCGTTTACAGTACAAGTTCAACATCACAGAAAGTGAAAAATGGATAAAGAAGTTGTGGTATTTACTTACAAAGCAATATCACTCAGCAATGAAATCTATGTCATCAGGCCCTTAGCAGCACAATGAGTGGATTCAGGTATGATGATTCTAACTGAAATAAGTCACACAGAAAAAGAAACATCATAAGATATCAGTAATACACGGAATGTAAACTTGGCTACACAGGAACTGAATCACAGAACAGAACAGGGTCTCAAATTTAGAAAACCAACTTATGCTTGCTTAAGGGGAAAGGTGAGTTGGGGTGCTGCATAAAACCAGAGATTGAAATGAGCACAGATAAAGTTCCTTAAGCCAAATATGGAATAGACAAGAGCTACTCCTTGCTCAAAGAAATGGACACAACACCGCATATTAAACGCCTAAGAATGTACCTGACTAGTAAGTATCTTAAAACCTATGGATTGCTATGTCTCCGAAAGAGAATCAATCATGTGTACAGGGGCATAAACACAGCAGTGATAGGATTGGAGAGGTTCGGTGAGCAAATGAAGACCCTTTGAAGTCATATTGCATGGTACCCATTCCACGGGTTTCAACTACCCAGGTTTAAGGTATTCTTCCTTCAGGTAAAACATGCATGTGGAACCTAGAGTCTGATCAACCATGTGATCGGGAGACGTGTTCAAATATGTCTCAGTTTTCATACCCTGGTACTCGGGTGCAACATTCCAGACGCTTTACTAACACCCTCCCGACTTGGAGAGTCAGTCCCTTTAACCTCCTGTTTGGCCCAGTTTGCAGTTTCTGCGGAAGATGAACAGGAATAGCGAGAACCAATGAGAGACTAGCTGGAGGTGTCTGGACGGGCAAATTTAACTCTCATTTCCCACCAGGAAGAGGAATTAACCAAAGGCTCAGCGTGCCGTGCCGGAACCAGATTAGGGCCTGAAGCCATCCTGCGGTGTTGCGGCCAGCTCACAAGAAAGCGAGTTGAAGAAAGGAGCTCAGGGGCACTGTAATTCACAAACCTGCAGAGTTATAAATGACAGCTATCGTCCAAAAATATACTGAAGTAAGGCTGCCAAGAGGACTTGAAAGCGGGGCAGAATTGCAGGAAACCGATTTCAGGAGGTAGACTGGAATTGCATTGAAAGCATAGGAAAAGAGGCAGAACGTCCACAATGATGCACTTGGCCAAAAAGGGCGTATGCGTTTTTTCCTGAATATATTCAGGAAAAAACTCATACGCCCTTTTTGGCCAACCAATCAAGCTTGCAAAGGAAATCTGCACTACAATGAAGTCTCACTTCCCCCCGGTCAAAAGGGCCATCTGAAAAAAGTGTAAAATCCAGAAAGGCAGGACAGGCCATGGAGAACTGGGAGCCTTGTTATGCTGATGGGCGGGATGTAAATTGCCAACAGACACTCGGGAGAAGTGTATGGTGTTTCCTGAAACATCTAAAAAACAAAGCAACAGAGCCTAGGGCACTTCCACTTATGGTCCTATAGCTTAGGGAAATTAAAATCAAAAAGACACAGCCACCCCAAAGTTTGGGACGCCTCTGTTTACAAGAACCTCGTTTACAGTACAAGTTCAACATCGCAGAAAGTGAAAAATGGATAAAGAAGTTGTGGTATTTACTTACAAAGCAATATCACTCTGCAATGAAATCTATGTCATCAGGCCCTTAGCAGCACAATGAGTGGATTCAGGTATGATGATTCTAACTGAAATAAGTCACACAGAAAAATAAACATCATAAGATATCAGTAATACACGGAATGTAAACTTGGCTACACAGGAACTGAATTACAGAACAGAACAGGGTCTCAAATTTAGAAAACCAACTTATGCTTGCTTAAGGGGAAAGGTGAGTTGGGGTGCTGCATAAAACCAGAGATTGAAATCAGCACAGATAAAGTTCCTTAAGCCAAATATGGAATAGACAAGAGCTACTCCTTGCTCAACGAAATGGACACAACACCGCATATTAAACGCCTAAGAATGTACCTGACTAGTAAGTATCTTAAAACCTATGGATTGCTATGTCTCCGAAAGAGAATCAAGCATGTGTACAGGGGCATAAACGCAGCAGTGATAGGATTGGAGAGGTTTGGTGAGCAAATGAAGACCCTCTGAAGTCATATTGCATGGTACCCATTCCACGGGTTTCAACTACCCAGGTTTAAGGTATTCTTCCTTCAGCTAAAACATGCATGTGGAACCTAGAGTATGATCAACCATGTGATCGGGAGACGTGTTCAAATA
Organism: Pseudorca crassidens; assembly: GCF_039906515.1. Classification (NCBI taxonomy): domain Eukaryota; kingdom Metazoa; phylum Chordata; class Mammalia; order Artiodactyla; family Delphinidae; genus Pseudorca; species Pseudorca crassidens. Next base: position 100,537 of record NW_027136092.1, on the reverse strand, counting down.
TGTCTCAGTTTTCGTACCCTGGTACTCGGGTGCAACATTCCAGACGCTTTACTAACACCCTCCCGACTTGGAGAGTCAGTCCCTTTAACCTCCTGTTTGGCCCAGTTTGCAATTTCTGCGGAAGATGAACAGGAATAGCGAGAACCAATGAGAGACTAGCTGGAGGTGTCTGGACGGGCAAATTTAACTCTCATTTCCCACCAGGAAGAGGAATTAACCAAAGGCTCAGCGTGCCGTGCCGGAACCAGATTAGGGCCTGAAGCCATCCTGCGGTGTTGCGGCCAGCTCAAAAGAAAGCGAGTTGAAGAAAGGAGCTCAGGGGTACTGTAATTCACAAACCTGCAGAGTTATAAATGACAGCTATCGTCCAAAAATATACTGAAGTAAGGCTGCCAAGAGGACTTGAAAGCGGGGCAGAATTGCAGGAAACCGATTTCAGGAGGTAGACTGGAATTGCATTGAAAGGATAGGAAAAGAGGCAGAACGTCCACAATGATGCACTTGGCCAAAAAGGGCGTATGCGTTTTTTCCTGAATATATTCAGGAAAAAACGCATACGCCCTTTTTGGCCAACCAAGCAAGCTTGCAAAGGAAATCTGCACTACAATGAAGTCTCACTTCCCCCCGGTCAAAAGGGCCATCTGAAAAAAGTGTAAAATCCAGAAAGGCAGGACAGGCCATGGAGAATTGGGAGCCTTGTTATGCTGATGGGCGGGATGTAAATTGCCAACAGACACTCGGGAGAAGTGTATGGTGTTTCCTGAAACATCTAAAAAACAAAGCAACAGAGCCTAGGGCACTTCCACTTATGGTCCTATAGCTTAGGGAAATTAAAATCAAAAAGACACAGCCACCCCAAAGTTTGGGATGCCTCTGTTTACAAGAACCTCGTTTACAGTACAAGTTCAACATCGCAGAAAGTGAAAAATGGATAAAGAAGTTGTGGTATTTACTTACAAAGCAATATCACTCAGCAATGAAATCTATGTCATCAGGCCCTTAGCAGCACAATCAGTGGATTCAGGTATGATGATTCTAACTGAAATAAGTCACACAGAAAAAGAAACATCATAAGATATCAGTAATACACGGAATGTAAACTTGGCTACACAGGAACTGAATTACAGAACAGAACAGGGTCTCAAATTTAGAAAACCAACTTATGCTTGCTTAAGGGGAAAGGTGAGTTGGGGTGCTGCATAAAACCAGAGATTGAAATGAGCACAGATAAAGTTCCTTAAGCCAAATATGGAATAGACAAGAGCTACTCCTTGCTCAACGAAATGGACTCAACACCCCATATTAAATGCCTAAGAATGTACCTGACTAGTAAGTATCTTAAAACCTATGGATTGCTATGTCTCCGAAAGAGAATCAAGCATGTGTACAGGGCCATAAACGCAGCAGTGATAGGATTGGAGAGGTTCGGTGAGCAAATGTAGACCCTTTGAAGTCATATTGCATGGTACCCATTCCACGGGTTTCAACTACCCAGGTTTAAGGTATTCTTCCTTCAGCTAAAACATGCATGTGGAACCTAGAGTATGATCAACCATGTGATCGGGAGATGTGTTCAAATATGTCTCAGTTTTCGTACGCTGGTACTCGGGTGCAACATTCCAGACGCTTTACTAACACCCTCCCAACTTGGAGAGTCAGCGCCTTTAACCTCCTGTTTGGACCAGTTTGCAATTTCTGCGGAAGATGAACAGGAATAGCGAGAACCAATGAGAGATTAGCTGGAGGTGTCTGGACGGGCAAATTTAACCCTCATTTCCCACCAGGAAGAGGAATTAACCAAAGGCTCAGCGTGCTGTGCCGGAACCAGATTAGGGCCTGAAGCCATCCTGCGGTGTTGCGGCCAGCTCAAAAGAAAGCGAGTTGAAGAAAGGAGCTCAGGGGCACTGTAATTCACAAACCTGCAGAGTTATAAATGACAGCTATCGTCCAAAAATATACTGAAGTAAGGCTGCCAAGAGGACTTGAAAGCGGGGCAGAATTGCAGGAAACCGATTTCAGGAGGTAGACTGGAATTGCATTGAAAGCATAGGAAAAGAGGCAGAACGTCCACAATGATGCACTTGGCCAAAAAGGGCGTATGCGTTTTTTCCTGAATATATTCAGGAAAAAACGCATACGCCCTTTTTGGCCAACCAAGCAAGCTTGCAAAGGAAATCTGCACTACAATGAAGTCTCACTTCCCCCCGGTCAAAAGGGCCATCTGAAAAAAGTGTAAAATCCAGAAAGGCAGGACAGGCCATGGAGAACTGGGAGCCTTGTTATGCTGATGGGCGGGATGTAAATTGCCAACAGACACTCGGGAGAAGTGTATGGTGTTTCCTGAAACATCTAAAAAACAAAGCAACAGAGCCTAGGGCACTTCCACTTATGGTCCTATAGCTTAGGGAAATTAAAATCAAAAAGACACAGCCACCCCAAAGTTTGGGACGCCTCTGTTTACAAGAACCTCGTTTACAGTACAAGTTCAACATCGCAGAAAGTGAAAAATGGATAAAGAAGTTGTGGTATTTACTTACAAAGCAATATCACTCAGCAATGAAATCTATGTCATCAGGCCCTTAGCAGCACAATGAGTGGATTCAGGTATGATGATTCTAACTGAAATAAGTCACACAGAAAAAGAAACATCATAAGATATCAGTAATACACGGAATGTAAACTTGGCTACACAGGAACTGAATTACAGAACAGAACAGGGTCTCAAATTTAGAAAACCAACTTATGCTTGCTTAAGGGTAAAGGTGAGTTGGGGTGCTGCATAAAACCAGAGATTGAAATGAGCACAGATAAAGTTCCTTAAGCCAAATATGGAATAGACAAGAGCTACCTCTTGCTCAACGAAATGGACTCAACACCACATATTAAATGCCTAAGAATGTACCTGACTAGTAAGTATCTTAAAACCTATGGATTGCTATGTCTCCGAAAGAGAATCAAGCATGTGTACAGGGGCATAAACGCAGCAGTGATAGGATTGGAGAGGTTTGGTGAGCAAATGAAGACCCTTTGAAGTCATATTGCATGGTACCCATTCCACGGGTTTCAACTACCCAGGTTTAAGGTATTCTTCCTTCAGCTAAAACATGCATGTGGAACCTAGAGTATGATCAACCATGTGATCGGGAGACGTGTTCAAATATGTCTCAGTTTTCGTACCCTGGTACTCGGGTACAACATTCCAGACGCTTTACTAACACCCTCCCGACTTGGAGAGTCAGTCCCTTTAACCTCCTGTTTGGCCCAGTTTGCAATTTCTGCGGAAGATGAACAGGAATAGCGAGAACCAATGAGAGACTAGCTGGAGGTGTCTGAACGGGCAAATTTAACTCTCATTTCCCACCAGGAAGAGGAATTAACCAAAGGCTCAGCGTGCCGTGCCGGAACCAGATTAGGGCCTGAAGCCATCCTGCGGTGTTGCGGCCAGCTCAAAAGAAAGCGAGTTGAAGAAAGGAGCTCAGGGGCACTGTAATTCACAAACCTGCAGAGTTATAAATGACAGCTATCGTCCAAAAATATACTGAAGTAAGGCTGCCAAGAGGACTTGAAAGCGGGGCAGAATTGCAGGAAACCGATTTCAGGAGGTAGACTGGAATTGCATTGAAAGCATAGGAAAAGAGGCAGAACGTCCACAATGATGCACTTGGCCAAAAAGGGCGTATGCATTTTTTCCTGAATATATTCAGGAAAAAACGCATACGCCCTTTTTGGCCAACCAAGCAAGCTTGCAAAGGAAATCTGCACTACAATGAAGTCTCACTTCCCCCCGGTCAAAAGGGCCATCTGAAAAAAGTGTAAAATCCAGAAAGGCAGGACAGGCCATGGAGAACTGGGAGCCTTGTTATGCTGATGGGCGGGATGTAAATTGCCAACAGACACTCGGGAGAAGTGTATGGTGTTTCCTGAAACATCTAAAAAACAAAGCAACAGAGCCTAGGACACTTCCACTTATGGTCCTATAGCTTAGGGAAATTAAAATCAAAAAGACACAGCCACCCCAAAGTTTGGGACGCCTCTGTTTACAAGAACCTCGTTTACAGTACAAGTTCAACATCGCAGAAAGTGAAAAATGGATAAAGAAGTTGTGGTATTTACTTACAAAGCAATATCACTCAGCAATGAAATCTATGTCATCAGGCCCTTAGCAGCACAATGAGTGGATTCAGGTATGATGATTCTAACTGAAATAAGTCACACAGAAAAAGAAACATCATAAGATATCAGTAATACACGGAATGTAAACTTGGCTACACAGGAACTGAATTACAGAACAGAACAGGGTCTCAAATTTAGAAAACCAACTTATGCTTGCTTAAGGGGAAAGGTGAGTTGGGGTGCTGCATAAAACCAGAGATTGAAATGAGCACAGATAAAGTTCCTTAAGCCAAATATGGAATAGACAAGAGCTACCTCTTGCTCAACGAAATGGACTCAACACCGCATATTAAATGCCTAAGAATGTACCTGACTAGTAAGTATCTTAAAACCTATGGATTGCTATGTCTCCGAAAGAGAATCAAGCATGTGTACAGGGGCATAAACGCAGCAGTGATAGGATTGGAGAGGTTCGGTGAGCAAATGAAGACCCTTTGAAGTCATATTGCATGGTACCCATTCCACGGGTTTCAACTACCCAGGTTTAAGGTATTCTTCCTTCAGCTAAAACATGCATGTGCAACCTAGAGTATGATCAACCATGTGATCGGGAGACGTGTTCAAATATGTCTCAGTTTTCGTACCCTGGTACTCGGGTACAACATTCCAGACGCTTTACTAACACCCTCCCGACTTGGAGAGTCAGTCCCTTTAACCTCCTGTTTGGCCCAGTTTGCAATTTCTGCGGAAGATGAACAGGAATAGTGAGAACCAATGAGAGACTAGCTGGAGGTGTCTGAACGGGCAAATGTAACTCTCATTTCCCACCAGGAAGAGGAATTAACCAAAGGCTCAGCGTGCCGTGCCGGAACCAGATTAGGGCCTGAAGCCATCCTGCGGTGTTGCGGCCAGCTCAAAAGAAAGCGAGTTGAAGAAAGGAGCTCAGGGGCACTGTAATTCACAAACCTGCAGAGTTATAAATGACAGCTATCGTCCAAAAATATACTGAAGTAAGGCTGCCAAGAGGACTTGAAAGCGGGGCAGAATTGCAGGAAACCGATTTCAGGAGGCAGACTGGAATTGCATTGAAAGCATAGGAAAAGAGGCAGAACGTCCACAATGATGCACTTGGCCAAAAAGGGCGTATGCGTTTTTTCCTGAATATATTCAGGAAAAAACGCATACGCCCTTTTTGGCCAACCAAGCAAGCTTGCAAAGGAAATCTGCACTACAATGAAGTCTCACTTCCCCCCGGTCAAAAGGGCCATCTGAAAAAAGTGTAAAATCCAGAAAGGCAGGACAGGCCATGGAGAACTGGGAGCCTTGTTATGCTGATGGGCGGGATGTAAATTGCCAACAGACACTCGGGAGAAGTGTATGGTGTTTCCTGAAACATCTAAAAAACAAAGCAACAGAGCCTAGGGCACTTCCACTTATGGTCCTATAGCTTAGGGAAATTAAAATCAAAAAGACACAGCCACCCCAAAGTTTGGGACGCCTCTGTTTACAAGAACCTCGTTTACAGTACAAGTTCAACATCGCAGAAAGTGAAAAATGGATAAAGAAGTTGTGGTATTTACTTACAAAGCAATATCACTCAGCAATGAAATCTATGTCATCAGGCCCTTAGCAGCACAATGAGTGGATTCAGGTATGATGATTCTAACTGAAATAAGTCACACAGAAAAAGAAACATCATAAGATATCAGTAATACACGGAATGTAAACTTGGCTACACAGGAACTGAATTACAGAACAGAACAGGGTCTCAAATTTAGAAAACCAACTTATGCTTGCTTAAGGGGAAAGGTGAGTTGGGGTGCTGCATAAAACCAGAGATTGAAATGAGCACAGATAAAGTTCCTTAAGCCAAATATGGAATAGACAAGAGCTACCTCTTGCTCAAAGAAATGGACTCTACACCGCATATTAAATGCCTAAGAATGTACCTGACTAGTAAGTATCTTAAAACCTATGGATTGCTATGTCTCCGAAAGAGAATCAAGCATGTGTACAGGGGCATAAACGCAGCAGTGATAGGATTGGAGAGGTTCGGTGAGCAAATGAAGACCCTTTGAAGTCATATTGCATGGTACCCATTCCACGGGTTTCAACTATCCAGGTTTAAGGTATTCTTCCTTCAGCTAAAACATGCATGTGCAACCTAGAGTATGATCAACCATGTGATCGGGAGACGTGTTCAAATATGTCTCAGTTTTCGTACCCTGGTACTCGGGTACAACATTCCAGACGCTTTACTAACACCCTCCCGACTTGGAGAGTCAGTCCCTTTAACCTCCTGTTTGGCCCAGTTTGCAATTTCTGCGGAAGATGAACAGGAATAGCGAGAACCAATGAGAGACTAGCTGGAGGTGTCTGAACGGGCAAATTTAACTCTCATTTCCCACCAGGAAGAGGAATTAACCAAAGGCTCAGCGTGCCGTGCCGGAACCAGATTAGGGCCTGAAGCCATCCTGCGGTGTTGCGGCCAGCTCAAAAGAAAGCGAGTTGAAGAAAGGAGCTCAGGGGCACTGTAATTCACAAACCTGCAGAGTTATAAATGACAGCTATCGTCCAAAAATATACTGAAGTAAGGCTGCCAAGAGGACTTGAAAGCGGGGCAGAATTGCAGGAAACCGATTTCAGGAGGTAGACTGGAATTGCATTGAAAGCATAGGAAAAGAGGCAGAACGTCCACAATGATGCACTTGGCCAAAAAGGGCGTATGCGTTTTTTCCTGAATATATTCAGGAAAAAACGCATACGCCCTTTTTGGCCAACCAAGCAAGCTTGCAAAGGAAATCTGCACTACAATGAAGTCTCACTTCCCCCCGGTCAAAAGGGCCATCTGAAAAAAGTGTAAAATCCAGAAAGGCAGGACAGGCCATGGAGAACTGGGAGCCTTGTTATGCTGATGGGCGGGATGTAAATTGCCAACAGACACTCGGGAGAAGTGTATGGTGTTTCCTGAAACATCTAAAAAACAAAGCAACAGAGCCTAGGACACTTCCACTTATGGTCCTATAGCTTAGGGAAATTAAAATCAAAAAGACACAGCCACCCCAAAGTTTGGGACGCCTCTGTTTACAAGAACCTCGTTTACAGTACAAGTTCAACATCGCAGAAAGTGAAAAATGGATAAAGAAGTTGTGGTATTTACTTACAAAGCAATATCACTCAGCAATGAAATCTATGTCATCAGGCCCTTAGCAGCACAATGAGTGGATTCAGGTATGATGATTCTAACTGAAATAAGTCACACAGAAAAAGAAACATCATAAGATATCAGTAATACACGGAATGTAAACTTGGCTACACAGGAACTGAATTACAGAACAGAACAGGGTCTCAAATTTAGAAAACCAACTTATGCTTGCTTAAGGGGAAACGTGAGTTGGGGTGCTGCATAAAACCAGAGATTGAAATGAGCACAGATAAAGTTCCTTAAGCCAAATATGGAATAGACAAGAGCTACCTCTTGCTCAACGAAATGGACTCAACACCGCATATTAAATGCCTAAGAATGTACCTGACTAGTAAGTATCTTAAAACCTATGGATTGCTATGTCTCCGAAAGAGAATCAAGCATGTGTACAGGGGCATAAACGCAGCAGTGATAGGATTGGAGAGGTTCGGTGAGCAAATGAAGACCCTTTGAAGTCATATTGCATGGTACCCATTCCACGGGTTTCAACTACCCAGGTTTAAGGTATTCTTCCTTCAGCTAAAACATGCATGTGCAACCTAGAGTATGATCAACCATGTGATTGGGAGACGTGTTCAAATATGTCTCAGTTTTCGTACCCTGGTACTCGGGTACAACATTCCAGACGCTTTACTAACACCCTCCCGACTTGGAGAGTCAGTCCCTTTAACCTCCTGTTTGGCCCAGTTTGCAATTTCTGCGGAAGATGAACAGGAATAGCGAGAACCAATGAGAGACTAGCTGGAGGTGTCTGAACGGGCAAATGTAACTCTCATTTCCCACCAGGAAGAGGAATTAACCAAAGGCTCAGCGTGCCGTGCCGGAACCAGATTAGGGCCTGAAGCCATCCTGCGGTGTGGCGGCCAGCTCAAAAGAAAGCGAGTTGAAGAAAGGAGCTCAGGGGCACTGTAATTCACAAACCTGCAGAGTTATAAATGACAGCTATCGTCCAAAAATATACTGAAGTAAGGCTGCCAAGAGGACTTGAAAGCGGGGCAGAATTGCAGGAAACCGATTTCAGGAGGTAGACTGGAATTGCATTGAAAGCATAGGAAAAGAGGCAGAACGTCCACAATGATGCACTTGGCCAAAAAGGGCGTATGCGTTTTTTCCTGAATATATTCAGGAAAAAACGCATACGCCCTTTTTGGCCAACCAAGCAAGCTTGCAAAGGAAATCTGCACTACAATGAAGTCTCACTTCCCCCCGGTCAAAAGGGCCATCTGAAAAAAGTGTAAAATCCAGAAAGGCAGGACAGGCCATGGAGAACTGGGAGCCTTGTTATGCTGATGGGCGGGATGTAAATTGCCAACAGACACTCGGGAGAAGTGTATGGTGTTTCCTGAAACATCTAAAAAACAAAGCAACAGAGCCTAGGGCACTTCCACTTATGGTCCTATAGCTTAGGGAAATTAAAATCAAAAAGACACAGCCACCCCAAAGTTTGGGACGCCTCTGTTTACAAGAACCTCGTTTACAGTACAAGTTCAACATCGCAGAAAGTGAAAAATGGATAAAGAAGTTGTGGTATTTACTTACAAAGCAATATCACTCAGCAATGAAATCTATGTCATCAGGCCCTTAGCAGCACAATGAGTGGATTCAGGTATGATGATTCTAACTGAAATAAGTCACACAGAAAAAGAAACATCATAAGATATCAGTAATACACGGAATGTAAACTTGGCTACACAGGAACTGAATTACAGAACAGAACAGGGTCTCAAATTTAGAAAACCAACTTATGCTTGCTTAAGGGGAAAGGTGAGTTGGGGTGCTGCATAAAACCAGAGATTGAAATGAGCACAGATAAAGTTCCTTAAGCCAAATATGGAATAGACAAGAGCTACCTCTTGCTCAACGAAATGGACTCTACACCGCATATTAAATGCCTAAGAATGTACCTGACTAGTAAGTATCTTAAAACCTATGGATTGCTATGTCTCCGAAAGAGAATCAAGCATGTGTACAGGGGCATAAACGCAGCAGTGATAGGATTGGAGAGGTTCGGTGAGCAAATGAAGACCCTTTGAAGTCATATTGCATGGTACCCATTCCACGGGTTTCAACTATCCAGGTTTAAGGTATTCTTCCTTCAGCTAAAACATGCATGTGCAACCTAGAGTATGATCAACCATGTGATCGGGAGACGTGTTCAAATATGTCTCAGTTTTCGTACCCTGGTACTCGGGTACAACATTCCAGACGCTTTACTAACACCCTCCCGACTTGGAGAGTCAGTCCCTTTAACCTCCTGTTTGGCCCAGTTTGCAATTTCTGCGGAAGATGAACAGGAATAGCGAGAACCAATGAGAGACTAGCTGGAGGTGTCTGAACGGGCAAATTTAACTCTCATTTCCCACCAGGAAGAGGAATTAACCAAAGGCTCAGCGTGCCGTGCCGGAACCAGATTAGGGCCTGAAGCCATCCTGCGGTGTTGCGGCCAGCTCAAAAGAAAGCGAGTTGAAGAAAGGAGCTCAGGGGCACTGTAATTCACAAACCTGCAGAGTTATAAATGACAGCTATCGTCCAAAAATATACTGAAGTAAGGCTGCCAAGAGGACTTGAAAGCGGGGCAGAATTGCAGGAAACCGATTTCAGGAGGTAGACTGGAATTGCATTGAAAGCATAGGAAAAGAGGCAGAACGTCCACAATGATGCACTTGGCCAAAAAGGGCGTATGCGTTTTTTCCTGAATATATTCAGGAAAAAACGCATACGCCCTTTTTGGCCAACCAAGCAAGCTTGCAAAGGAAATCTGCACTACAATGAAGTCTCACTTCCCCCCGGTCAAAAGGGCCATCTGAAAAAAGTGTAAAATCCAGAAAGGCAGGACAGGCCATGGAGAACTGGGAGCCTTGTTATGCTGATGGGCGGGATGTAAATTGCCAACAGACACTCGGGAGAAGTGTATGGTGTTTCCTGAAACATCTAAAAAACAAAGCAACAGAGCCTAGGACACTTCCACTTATGGTCCTATAGCTTAGGGAAATTAAAATCAAAAAGACACAGCCACCCCAAAGTTTGGGACGCCTCTGTTTACAAGAACCTCGTTTACAGTACAAGTTCAACATCGCAGAAAGTGAAAAATGGATAAAGAAGTTGTGGTATTTACTTACAAAGCAATATCACTCAGCAATGAAATCTATGTCATCAGGCCCTTAGCAGCACAATGAGTGGATTCAGGTATGATGATTCTAACTGAAATAAGTCACACAGAAAAAGAAACATCATAAGATATCAGTAATACACGGAATGTAAACTTGGCTACACAGGAACTGAATTACAGAACAGAACAGGGTCTCAAATTTAGAAAACCAACTTATGCTTGCTTAAGGGGAAAGGTGAGTTGGGGTGCTGCATAAAACCAGAGATTGAAATGAGCACAGATAAAGTTCCTTAAGCCAAATATGGAATAGACAAGAGCTACCTCTTGCTCAACGAAATGGACTCTACACCGCATATTAAATGCCTAAGAATGTACCTGACTAGTAAGTATCTTAAAACCTATGGATTGCTATGTCTCCGAAAGAGAATCAAGCATGTGTACAGGGGCATAAACGCAGCAGTGATAGGATTGGAGAGGTTCGGTGAGCAAATGAAGACCCTTTGAAGTCATATTGCATGGGACCCATTCCACGGGTTTCAACTATCCAGGTTTAAGGTATTCTTCCTTCAGCTAAAACATGCATGTGCAACCTAGAGTATGATCAACCATGTGATCGGGAGACGTGTTCAAATATGTCTCAGTTTTCGTACCCTGGTACTCGGGTACAACATTCCAGACGCTTTACTAACACCCTCCCGACTTGGAGAGTCAGTCCCTTTAACCTCCTGTTTGGCCCAGTTTGCAATTTCTGCGGAAGATGAACAGGAATAGCGAGAACCAATGAGAGACTAGCTGGAGGTGTCTGAACGGGCAAATTTAACTCTCATTTCCCACCAGGAAGAGGAATTAACCAAAGGCTCAGCGTGCCGTGCCGGAACCAGATTAGGGCCTGAAGCCATCCTGCGGTGTTGCGGCCAGCTCAAAAGAAAGCGAGTTGAAGAAAGGAGCTCAGGGGCACTGTAATTCACAAACCTGCAGAGTTATAAATGACAGCTATCGTCCAAAAATATACTGAAGTAAGGCTGCCAAGAGGACTTGAAAGCGGGGCAGAATTGCAGGAAACCGATTTCAGGAGGTAGACTGGAATTGCATTGAAAGCATAGGAAAAGAGGCAGAACGTCCACAATGATGCACTTGGCCAAAAAGGGCGTATGCGTTTTTTCCTGAATATATTCAGGAAAAAACGCATACGCCCTTTTTGGCCAACCAAGCAAGCTTGCAAAGGAAATCTGCACTACAATGAAGTCTCACTTCCCCCCGGTCAAAAGGGCCATCTGAAAAAAGTGTAAAATCCAGAAAGGCAGGACAGGCCATGGAGAACTGGGAGCCTTGTTATGCTGATGGGCGGGATGTAAATTGCCAACAGACACTCGGGAGAAGTGTATGGTGTTTCCTGAAACATCTAAAAAACAAAGCAACAGAGCCTAGGACACTTCCACTTATGGTCCTATAGCTTAGGGAAATTAAAATCAAAAAGACACAGCCACCCCAAAGTTTGGGACGCCTCTGTTTACAAGAACCTCGTTTACAGTACAAGTTCAACATCGCAGAAAGTGAAAAATGGATAAAGAAGTTGTGGTATTTACTTACAAAGCAATATCACTCAGCAATGAAATCTATGTCATCAGGCCCTTAGCAGCACAATGAGTGGATTCAGGTATGATGATTCTAACTGAAATAAGTCACACAGAAAAAGAAACATCATAAGATATCAGTAATACACGGAATGTAAACTTGGCTACACAGGAACTGAATTACAGAACAGAACAGGGTCTCAAATTTAGAAAACCAACTTATGCTTGCTTAAGGGGAAAGGTGAGTTGGGGTGCTGCATAAAACCAGAGATTGAAATGAGCACAGATAAAGTTCCTTAAGCCAAATATGGAATAGACAAGAGCTACTCCTTGCTCAACGAAATGGACTCAATACCGCATATTAAACGCCTAAGAATGTACCTGACTAGTAAGTATCTTAAAACCTATGGATTGCTATGTCTCCGAAAGAGAATCAAGCATGTGTACAGGGGCATAAACGCAGCAGTGATAGGATTGGAGAGGTTCGGTGAGCAAATGAAGACCCTCTGAAGTCATATTGCATGGTACCCATTCCACGGGTTTCAACTATCCAGGTTTAAGGTATTCTTCCTTCAGCTAAAACATGCATGTGCAACCTAGAGTATGATCAACCATGTGATCGGGAGACGTGTTCAAATATGTCTCAGTTTTCGTACCCTGGTACTCGGGTACAACATTCCAGACGCTTTACTAACACCCTCCCGACTTGGAGAGTCAGTCCCTTTAACCTCCTGTTTGGCCCAGTTTGCAATTTCTGCGGAAGATGAACAGGAATAGCGAGAACCAATGAGAGACTAGCTGGAGGTGTCTGAACGGGCAAATTTAACTCTCATTTCCCACCAGGAAGAGGAATTAACCAAAGGCTCAGCGTGCCGTGCCGGAACCAGATTAGGGCCTGAAGCCATCCTGCGGTGTTGCGGCCAGCTCAAAAGAAAGCGAGTTGAAGAAAGGAGCTCAGGGGCACTGTAATTCACAAACCTGCAGAGTTATAAATGACAGCTATCGTCCAAAAATATACTGAAGTAAGGCTGCCAAGAGGACTTGAAAGCGGGGCAGAATTGCAGGAAACCGATTTCAGGAGGTAGACTGGAATTGCATTGAAAGCATAGGAAAAGAGGCAGAACGTCCACAATGATGCACTTGGCCAAAAAGGGCGTATGCGTTTTTTCCTGAATATATTCAGGAAAAAACGCATACGCCCTTTTTGGCCAACCAAGCAAGCTTGCAAAGGAAATCTGCACTACAATGAAGTCTCACTTCCCCCCGGTCAAAAGGGCCATCTGAAAAAAGTGTAAAATCCAGAAAGGCAGGACAGGCCATGGAGAACTGGGAGCCTTGTTATGCTGATGGGCGGGATGTAAATTGCCAACAGACACTCGGGAGAAGTGTATGGTGTTTCCTGAAACATCTAAAAAACAAAGCAACAGAGCCTAGGACACTTCCACTTATGGTCCTATAGCTTAGGGAAATTAAAATCAAAAAGACACAGCCACCCCAAAGTTTGGGACGCCTCTGTTTACAAGAACCTCGTTTACAGTACAAGTTCAACATCGCAGAAAGTGAAAAATGGATAAAGAAGTTGTGGTATTTACTTACAAAGCAATATCACTCAGCAATGAAATCTATGTCATCAGGCCCTTAGCAGCACAATGAGTGGATTCAGGTATGATGATTCTAACTGAAATAAGTCACACAGAAAAAGAAACATCATAAGATATCAGTAATACACGGAATGTAAACTTGGCTACACAGGAACTGAATTACAGAACAGAACAGGGTCTCAAATTTAGAAAACCAACTTATGCTTGCTTAAGGGGAAAGGTGAGTTGGGGTGCTGCATAAAACCAGAGATTGAAATGAGCACAGATAAAGTTCCTTAAGCCAAATATGGAATAGACAAGAGCTACCTCTTGCTCAACGAAATGGACTCTACACCGCATATTAAATGCCTAAGAATGTACCTGACTAGTAAGTATCTTAAAACCTATGGATTGCTATGTCTCCGAAAGAGAATCAAGCATGTGTACAGGGGCATAAACGCAGCAGTGATAGGATTGGAGAGGTTCGGTGAGCAAATGAAGACCCTTTGAAGTCATATTGCATGGGACCCATTCCACGGGTTTCAACTATCCAGGTTTAAGGTATTCTTCCTTCAGCTAAAACATGCATGTGCAACCTAGAGTATGATCAACCATGTGATCGGGAGACGTGTTCAAATATGTCTCAGTTTTCGTACCCTGGTACTCGGGTACAACATTCCAGACGCTTTACTAACACCCTCCCTACTTGGAGAGTCAGTCCCTTTAACCTCCTGTTTGGCCCAGTTTGCAATTTCTGCGGAAGATGAACAGGAATAGCGAGAACCAATGAGAGACTAGCTGGAGGTGTCTGAACGGGCAAATTTAACTCTCATTTCCCACCAGGAAGAGGAATTAACCAAAGGCTCAGCGTGCCGTGCCGGAACCAGATTAGGGCCTGAAGCCATCCTGCGGTGTTGCGGCCAGCTCAAAAGAAAGCGAGTTGAAGAAAGGAGCTCAGGGGCACTGTAATTCACAAACCTGCAGAGTTATAAATGACAGCTATCGTCCAAAAATATACTGAAGTAAGGCTGCCAAGAGGACTTGAAAGCGGGGCAGAATTGCAGGAAACCGATTTCAGGAGGTAGACTGGAATTGCATTGAAAGCATAGGAAAAGAGGCAGAACGTCCACAATGATGCACTTGGCCAAAAAGGGCGTATGCGTTTTTTCCTGAATATATTCAGGAAAAAACGCATACGCCCTTTTTGGCCAACCAAGCAAGCTTGCAAAGGAAATCTGCACTACAATGAAGTCTCACTTCCCCCCGGTCAAAAGGGCCATCTGAAAAAAGTGTAAAATCCAGAAAGGCAGGACAGGCCATGGAGAACTGGGAGCCTTGTTATGCTGATGGGCGGGATGTAAATTGCCAACAGACACTCGGGAGAAGTGTATGGTGTTTCCTGAAACATCTAAAAAACAAAGCAACAGAGCCTAGGACACTTCCACTTATGGTCCTATAGCTTAGGGAAATTAAAATCAAAAAGACACAGCCACCCCAAAGTTTGGGACGCCTCTGTTTACAAGAACCTCGTTTACAGTACAAGTTCAACATCGCAGAAAGTGAAAAATGGATAAAGAAGTTGTGGTATTTACTTACAAAGCAATATCACTCAGCAATGAAATCTATGTCATCAGGCCCTTAGCAGCACAATGAGTGGATTCAGGTATGATGATTCTAACTGAAATAAGTCACACAGAAAAAGAAACATCATAAGATATCAGTAATACACGGAATGTAAACTTGGCTACACAGGAACTGAATTACAGAACAGAACAGGGTCTCAAATTTAGAAAACCAACTTATGCTTGCTTAAGGGGAAAGGTGAGTTGGGGTGCTGCATAAAACCAGAGATTGAAATGAGCACAGATAAAGTTCCTTAAGCCAAATATGGAATAGACAAGAGCTACCTCTTGCTCAACGAAATGGACTCTACACCGCATATTAAATGCCTAAGAATGTACCTGACTAGTAAGTATCTTAAAACCTATGGATTGCTATGTCTCCGAAAGAGAATCAAGCATGTGTACAGGGGCATAAACGCAGCAGTGATAGGATTGGAGAGGTTCGGTGAGCAAATGAAGACCCTTTGAAGTCATATTGCATGGGACCCATTCCACGGGTTTCAACTATCCAGGTTTAAGGTATTCTTCCTTCAGCTAAAACATGCATGTGCAACCTAGAGTATGATCAACCATGTGATCGGGAGACGTGTTCAAATATGTCTCAGTTTTCGTACCCTGGTACTCGGGTACAACATTCCAGACGCTTTACTAACACCCTCCCGACTTGGAGAGTCAGTCCCTTTAACCTCCTGTTTGGCCCAGTTTGCAATTTCTGCGGAAGATGAACAGGAATAGCGAGAACCAATGAGAGACTAGCTGGAGGTGTCTGAACGGGCAAATTTAACTCTCATTTCCCACCAGGAAGAGGAATTAACCAAAGGCTCAGCGTGCCGTGCCGGAACCAGATTAGGGCCTGAAGCCATCCTGCGGTGTTGCGGCCAGCTCAAAAGAAAGCGAGTTGAAGAAAGGAGCTCAGGGGCACTGTAATTCACAAACCTGCAGAGTTATAAATGACAGCTATCGTCCAAAAATATACTGAAGTAAGGCTGCCAAGAGGACTTGAAAGCGGGGCAGAATTGCAGGAAACCGATTTCAGGAGGTAGACTGGAATTGCATTGAAAGCATAGGAAAAGAGGCAGAACGTCCACAATGATGCACTTGGCCAAAAAGGGCGTATGCGTTTTTTCCTGAATATATTCAGGAAAAAACGCATACGCCCTTTTTGGCCAACCAAGCAAGCTTGCAAAGGAAATCTGCACTACAATGAAGTCTCACTTCCCCCCGGTCAAAAGGGCCATCTGAAAAAAGTGTAAAATCCAGAAAGGCAGGACAGGCCATGGAGAACTGGGAGCCTTGTTATGCTGATGGGCGGGATGTAAATTGCCAACAGACACTCGGGAGAAGTGTATGGTGTTTCCTGAAACATCTAAAAAACAAAGCAACAGAGCCTAGGACACTTCCACTTATGGTCCTATAGCTTAGGGAAATTAAAATCAAAAAGACACAGCCACCCCAAAGTTTGGGACGCCTCTGTTTACAAGAACCTCGTTTACAGTACAAGTTCAACATCGCAGAAAGTGAAAAATGGATAAAGAAGTTGTGGTATTTACTTACAAAGCAATATCACTCAGCAATGAAATCTATGTCATCAGGCCCTTAGCAGCACAATGAGTGGATTCAGGTATGATGATTCTAACTGAAATAAGTCACACAGAAAAAGAAACATCATAAGATATCAGTAATACACGGAATGTAAACTTGGCTACACAGGAACTGAATTACAGAACAGAACAGGGTCTCAAATTTAGAAAACCAACTTATGCTTGCTTAAGGGGAAAGGTGAGTTGGGGTGCTGCATAAAACCAGAGATTGAAATGAGCACAGATAAAGTTCCTTAAGCCAAATATGGAATAGACAAGAGCTACTCCTTGCTCAACGAAATGGACTCAATACCGCATATTAAACGCCTAAGAATGTACCTGACTAGTAAGTATCTTAAAACCTATGGATTGCTATGTCTCCGAAAGAGAATCAAGCATGTGTACAGGGGCATAAACGCAGCAGTGATAGGATTGGAGAGGTTCGGTGAGCAAATGAAGACCCTCTGAAGTCATATTGCATGGTACCCATTCCACGGGTTTCAACTACCCAGGTTTAAGGTATTCTTCCTTCAGCTAAAACATGCATGTGGAACCTAGAGTCTGATCAACCATGTGATCGGGAGACGTGTTCAAATATGTCTCAGTTTTCGTACCCTGGTACTCGGGTGCAACATTCCAGAAGCTTTACTAACACCCTCCCGACTTGGAGAGTCAGTCCCTTTAACCTCCTGTTTGGCCCAGTTTGCAATTTCTGCGGAAGATGAACAGGAATAGCGAGAACCAATGAGAGACTAGCTGGAGGTGTCTGGACGGGCAAATTTAACTCTCATTTCCCACCAGGAAGAGGAATTAACCAAAGGCTCAGCGTGCCGTGCCGGAACAAGATTAGGGCCTGAAGCCATCCTGCGGTGTTGCGGCCAGCTCAAAAGAAAGCGAGTTGAAGAAAGGAGCTCAGGGGCACTGTAATTCACAAACCTGCAGAGTTATAAATGACAGCTATCGTCCAAAAATATACTGAAGTAAGGCTGCCAAGAGGACTTGAAAGCGGGGCAGAATTGCAGGAAACCGATTTCAGGAGGTAGACTGGAATTGCATTGAAAGCATAGGAAAAGAGGCAGAACGTCCACAATGATGCACTTGGCCAAAAAGGGCGTATGCGTTTTTTCCTGTATATATTCAGGTAAAAACGCATACGCCCTTTTTGGCCAACCAAGCAAGCTTGCAAAGGAAATCTGAACTACAATGAAGTCTCACTTCCCCCCGGTCAAAAGGGCCATCTGAAAAAAGTGTAAAATCCAGAAAGGCAGGACAGGCCATGGAGAACTGGGAGCCTTGTTATGCTGATGGGCGGGATGTAAATTGCCAACAGACACTCGGGAGAAGTGTATGGTGTTTCCTGAAACATCTAAAAAACAAAGCAACAGAGCCTAGGGCACTTCCACTTATGGTCCTATAGCTTAGGGAAATTAAAATCAAAAAGACACAGCCACCCCAAACATTGGGACGCCTCTGTTTACAAGAACCTCGTTTACAGTACAAGTTCAACATCGCAGAAAGTGAAAAATGGATAAAGAAGTTGTGGTATTTACTTACAAAGCAATATCACTCAGCAATGAAATCTATGTCATCAGGCCCTTAGCAGGACAATGAGTGGATTCAGGTATGATGATTCTAACTGAAATAAGTCACACAGAAAAAGAAACATCATAAGATATCAGTAATACACGGAATGTAAACTTGGCTACACAGGAACTGAATTACAGAACAGAACAGGGTCTCAAATTTAGAAAACCAACTTATGCTTGCTTAAGGGGAAAGGTGAGTTGGGGTGCTGCATAAAACCAGAGATTGAAATGAGCACAGATAAAGTTCCTTAAGCCAAATATGGAATAGACAAGAGCTACCTCTTGCTCAACGAAATGGACTCAACACCGCATATTAAATGCCTAAGAATGTACCTGACTAGTAAGTATCTTAAAACCTATGGATTGCTATGTCTCCGAAAGAGAATCAAGCATGTGTACAGGGGCATAAACGCAGCAGTGATAGGATTGGAGAGGTTCGGTGAGCAAATGAAGACCCTTTGAAGTCATATTGCATGGTACCCATTCCACGGGTTTCAACTACCCAGGTTTAAGGTATTCTTCCTTCAGCTAAAACATGCATGTGCAACCTAGAGTATGATCAACCATGTGATCGGGAGACGTGTTCAAATATGTCTCAGTTTTCGTACCCTGGTACTCGGGTACAACATTCCAGACGCTTTACTAACACCCTCCCGACTTGGAGAGTCAGTCCCTTTAACCTCCTGTTTGGCCCAGTTTGCAATTTCTGCGGAAGATGAACAGGAATAGCGAGAACCAATGAGAGACTAGCTGGAGGTGTCTGGACGGGCAAATTTAACTCTCATTTCCCACCAGGAAGAGGAATTAACCAAAGGCTCAGCATGCCGTGCCGGAACCAGATTAGGGCCTGAAGCCATCCTGCGGTGTTGCGGCCAGCTCAAAAGAAAGCGAGTTGAAGAAAGGAGCTCAGGGGCACTGTAATTCACAAACCTGCAGAGTTATAAATGACAGCTATCGTCCAAAAATATACTGAAGTAAGGCTGCCAAGAGGACTTGAAAGCGGGGCAGAATTGCAGGAAACCGATTTCAGGAGGCAGACTGGAATTGCATTGAAAGCATAGGAAAAGAGGCAGAACGTCCACAATGATGCACTTGGCCAAAAAGGGCGTATGCGTTTTTTCCTGAATATATTCAGGAAAAAACGCATACGCCCTTTTTGGCCAACCAAGCAAGCTTGCAAAGGAAATCTGCACTACAATGAAGTCTCACTTCCCCCCGGTCAAAAGGGCCATCTGAAAAAAGTGTAAAATCCAGAAAGGCAGGACAGGCCATGGAGAACTGGGAGCCTTGTTATGCTGATGGGCGGGATGTAAATTGCCAACAGACACTCGGGAGAAGTGTATGGTGTTTCCTGAAACATCTAAAAAACAAAGCAACAGAGCCTAGGGCACTTCCACTTATGGTCCTATAGCTTAGGGAAATTAAAATCAAAAAGACACAGCCACCCCAAAGTTTGGGACGCCTCTGTTTACAAGAACCTCGTTTACAGTACAAGTTCAACATCGCAGAAAGTGAAAAATGGATAAAGAAGTTGTGGTATTTACTTACAAAGCAATATCACTCAGCAATGAAATCTATGTCATCAGGCCCTTAGCAGCACAATGAGTGGATTCAGGTATGATGATTCTAACTGAAATAAGTCACACAGAAAAAGAAACATCATAAGATATCAGTAATACACGGAATGTAAACTTGGCTACACAGGAACTGAATTACAGAACAGAACAGGGTCTCAAATTTAGAAAACCAACTTATGCTTGCTTAAGGGGAAAGGTGAGTTGGGGTGCTGAATAAAACCAGAGATTGAAATGAACACAGACAAAGTTCCTTAAGCCAAATATGGAATAGACAAGAGCTACTCCTTGCTCAACGAAATGGACTCAACACCGCATATTAAACGCCTAAGAATGTACCTGACTAGTAAGTATCTTAAAACCTATGGATTGCTATGTCTCTGAAAGAGAATCAAGCATGTGTACAGGGGCATAAACGCAGCAGTGATAGGATTGGAGAGGTTCGGTGAGCAAATGAAGACCCTTTGAAGTCATATTGCATGGTACCCATTCCACGGGTTTCAACTACCCAGGTTTAAGGTATTCTTCCTTCAGCTAAAACATGCATGTGGAACCTAGAGTATGATCAACCATGTGATCGGGAGACGTGTTCAAATATGTCTCAGTTTTCGTACCCTGGTACTCGGGTGCAACATTCCAGACGCTTTACTAACACCCTCCCGACTTGGAGAGTCAGTCCCTTTAACCTCCTGTTTGGCCCAGTTTGCAATTTCTGCGGAAGATGAACAGGAATAGCGAGAACCAATGAGAGACTAGCTGGAGGTGTCTGGACGGGCAAATTTAACTCTCATTTCCCACCAGGAAGAGGAATTAACCAAAGGCTCAGCGTGCCGTGCCGGAACCAGATTAGGGCCTGAAGCCATCCTGCGGTGTTGCGGCCAGCTCAAAAGAAAGCGAGTTGAAGAAAGGAGCTCAGGGGCACTGTAATTCACAAACCTGCAGAGTTATAAATGACAGCTATCGTCCAAAAATATACTGAAGTAAGGCTGCCAAGAGGACTTGAAAGCGGGGCAGAATTGCAGGAAACCGATTTCAGGAGGTAGACTGGAATTGCATTGAAAGCATAGGAAAAGAGGCAGAACGTCCACAATGATGCACTTGGCCAAAAAGGGCGTATGCGTTTTTTCCTGAATATATTCAGGAAAAAACGCATACGCCCTTTTTGGCCAACCAAGCAAGCTTGCAAAGGAAATCTGCACTACAATGAAGTCTCACTTCCCCCCGGTCAAAAGGGCCATCTGAAAAAAGTGTAAAATCCAGAAAGGCAGGACAGGCCATGGAGAACTGGGAGCCTTGTTATGCTGATGGGCGGGATGTAAATTGCCAACAGACACTCGGGAGAAGTGTATGGTGTTTCCTGAAACATCTAAAAAACAAAGCAACAGAGCCTAGGGCACTTCCACTTATGGTCCTATAGCTTAGGGAAATTAAAATCAAAAAGACACAGCCACCCCAAAGTTTGGGACGCCTCTGTTTACAAGAACCTCGTTTACAGTACAAGTTCAACATCGCAGAAAGTGAAAAATGGATAAAGAAGTTGTGGTATTTACTTACAAAGCAATATCACTCAGCAATGAAATCTATGTTATCAGGCCCTTAGCAGCACAATGAGTGGATTCAGGTATGATGATTCTAACTGAAATAAGTCACACAGAAAAAGAAACATCATAAGATATCAGTAATACACGGAATGTAAACTTGGCTACACAGGAACTGAATTACAGAACAGAACAGGGTCTCAAATTTAGAAAACCAACTTATGCTTGCTTAAGGGGAAAGGTGAGTTGGGGTGCTGAATAAAACCAGAGATTGAAATGAACACAGACAAAGTTCCTTAAGCCAAATATGGAATAGACAAGAGCTACTCCTTGCTCAACGAAATGGACTCAACACCGCATATTAAACGCCTAAGAATGTACCTGACTAGTAAGTATCTTAAAACCTATGGATTGCTATGTCTCCGAAAGAGAATCAAGCATGTGTACAGGGGCATAAACGCAGCAGTGATAGGATTGGAGAGGTTCGGTGAGCAAATGAAGACCCTTTGAAGTCATATTGCATGGTACCCATTCCACGTGTTTCAACTACCCAGGTTTAAGGTATTCTTCCTTCAGCTAAAACATGCATGTGGAACCTAGAGTATGATCAACCATGTGATCGGGAGACGTGTTCAAATATGTCTCAGTTTTCGTACCCTGGTACTCGGGTGCAACATTCCAGACGCTTTACTAACACCCTCCCGACTTGGAGAGTCAGTCCCTTTAACCTCCTGTTTGGCCCAGTTTGCAATTTCTGCGGAAGATGAACAGGAATAGCGAGAACCAATGAGAGACTAGCTGGAGGTGTCTGGACGGGCAAATTTAACTCTCATTTCCCACCAGGAAGAGGAATTAACCAAAGGCTCAGCGTGCCGTGCCGGAACCAGATTAGGGCCTGAAGCCATCCTGCGGTGTTGCGGCCAGCTCAAAAGAAAGCGAGTTGAAGAAAGGAGCTCAGGGGCACTGTAATTCACAAACCTGCAGAGTTATAAATGACAGCTATCGTCCAAAAATATACTGAAGTAAGGCTGCCAAGAGGACTTGAAAGCGGGGCAGAATTGCAGGAAACCGATTTCAGGAGGTAGACTGGAATTGCATTGAAAGCATAGGAAAAGAGGCAGAACGTCCACAATGATGCACTTGGCCAAAAAGGGCGTATGCGTTTTTTCCTGAATATATTCAGGAAAAAACGCATACGCCCTTTTTGGCCAACCAAGCAAGCTTGCAAAGGAAATCTGCACTACAATGAAGTCTCACTTCCCCCCGGTCAAAAGGGCCATCTGAAAAAAGTGTAAAATCCAGAAAGGCAGGACAGGCCATGGAGAACTGGGAGCCTTGTTATGCTGATGGGCGGGATGTAAATTGCCAACAGACACTCGGGAGAAGTGTATGGTGTTTCCTGAAACATCTAAAAAACAAAGCAACAGAGCCTAGGGCACTTCCACTTATGGTCCTATAGCTTAGGGAAATTAAAATCAAAAAGACACAGCTACCCCAAACATTGGGACGCCTCTGTTTACAAGAACCTCGTTTACAGTACAAGTTCAACATCGCAGAAAGTGAAAAATGGATAAAGAAGTTGTGGTATTTACTTACAAAGCAATATCACTCAGCAATGAAATCTATGTCATCAGGCCCTTAGCAGCACAATGAGTGGATTCAGGTATGATGATTCTAACTGAAATAAGTCACACAGAAAAAGAAACATCATAAGATATCAGTAATACACGGAATGTAAACTTGGCTACACAGGAACTGAATTACAGAACAGAACAGGGTCTCAAATTTAGAAAACCAACTTATGCTTGCTTAAGGGGAAAGGTGAGTTGGGGTGCTGAATAAAACCAGAGATTGAAATGAACACAGACAAAGTTCCTTAAGCCAAATATGGAATAGACAAGAGCTACTCCTTGCTCAACGAAATGGACTCAACACCGCATATTAAACGCCTAAGAATGTACCTGACTAGTAAGTATCTTAAAACCTATGGATTGCTATGTCTCCGAAAGAGAATCAAGCATGTGTACAGGGGCATAAACGCAGCAGTGATAGGATTGGAGAGGTTCGGTGAGCAAATGAAGACCCTTTGAAGTCATATTGCATGGTACCCATTCCACGGGTTTCAACTACCCAGGTTTAAGGTATTCTTCCTTCAGCTAAAACATGCATGTGGAACCTAGAGTATGATCAACCATGTGATCGGGAGACGTGTTCAAATATGTCTCAGTTTTCGTACCCTGGTACTCGGGTGCAACATTCCAGACGCTTTACTAACACCCTCCCGACTTGGAGAGTCAGTCCCTTTAACCTCCTGTTTGGCCCAGTTTGCAATTTCTGCGGAAGATGAACAGGAATAGCGAGAACCAATGAGAGACTAGCTGGAGGTGTCTGGACGGGCAAATTTAACTCTCATTTCCCACCAGGAAGAGGAATTAACCAAAGGCTCAGCGTGCCGTGCCGGAACCAGATTAGGGCCTGAAGCCATCCTGCGGTGTTGCGGCCAGCTCAAAAGAAAGCGAGTTGAAGAAAGGAGCTCAGGGGCACTGTAATTCACAAACCTGCAGAGTTATAAATGACAGCTATCGTCCAAAAATATACTGAAGTAAGGCTGCCAAGAGGACTTGAAAGCGGGGCAGAATTGCAGGAAACCGATTTCAGGAGGTAGACTGGAATTGCATTGAAAGCATAGGAAAAGAGGCAGAACGTCCACAATGATGCACTTGGCCAAAAAGGGCGTATGCGTTTTTTCCTGAATATATTCAGGAAAAAACGCATACGCCCTTTTTGGCCAACCAAGCAAGCTTGCAAAGGAAATCTGCACTACAATGAAGTCTCACTTCCCCCCGGTCAAAAGGGCCATCTGAAAAAAGTGTAAAATCCAGAAAGGCAGGACAGGCCATGGAGAACTGGGAGCCTTGTTATGCTGATGGGCGGGATGTAAATTGCCAACAGACACTCGGGAGAAGTGTATGGTGTTTCCTGAAACATCTAAAAAACAAAGCAACAGAGCCTAGGGCACTTCCACTTATGGTCCTATAGCTTAGGGAAATTAAAATCAAAAAGACACAGCTACCCCAAACATTGGGACGCCTCTGTTTACAAGAACCTCGTTTACAGTACAAGTTCAACATCGCAGAAAGTGAAAAATGGATAAAGAAGTTGTGGTATTTACTTACAAAGCAATATCACTCAGCAATGAAATCTATGTCATCAGGCCCTTAGCAGCACAATGAGTGGATTCAGGTATGATGATTCTAACTGAAATAAGTCACACAGAAAAAGAAACATCATAAGATATCAGTAATACACGGAATGTAAACTTGGCTACACAGGAACTGAATTACAGAACAGAACAGGGTCTCAAATTTAGAAAACCAACTTATGCTTGCTTAAGGGGAAAGGTGAGTTGGGGTGCTGAATAAAACCAGAGATTGAAATGAACACAGACAAAGTTCCTTAAGCCAAATATGGAATAGACAAGAGCTACTCCTTGCTCAACGAAATGGACTCAACACCGCATATTAAACGCCTAAGAATGTACCTGACTAGTAAGTATCTTAAAACCTATGGATTGCTATGTCTCCGAAAGAGAATCAAGCATGTGTACAGGGGCATAAACGCAGCAGTGATAGGATTGGAGAGGTTCGGTGAGCAAATGAAGACCCTTTGAAGTCATATTGCATGGTACCCATTCCACGGGTTTCAACTACCCAGGTTTAAGGTATTCTTCCTTCAGCTAAAACATGCATGTGGAACCTAGAGTATGATCAACCATGTGATCGGGAGACGTGTTCAAATATGTCTCAGTTTTCGTACCCTGGTACTCGGGTGCAACATTCCAGACGCTTTACTAACACCCTCCCGACTTGGAGAGTCAGTCCCTTTAACCTCCTGTTTGGCCCAGTTTGCAATTTCTGCGGAAGATGAACAGGAATAGCGAGAACCAATGAGAGACTAGCTGGAGGTGTCTGGACGGGCAAATTTAACTCTCATTTCCCACCAGGAAGAGGAATTAACCAAAGGCTCAGCGTGCCGTGCCGGAACCAGATTAGGGCCTGAAGCCATCCTGCGGTGTTGCGGCCAGCTCAAAAGAAAGCGAGTTGAAGAAAGGAGCTCAGGGGCACTGTAATTCACAAACCTGCAGAGTTATAAATGACAGCTATCGTCCAAAAATATACTGAAGTAAGGCTGCCAAGAGGACTTGAAAGCGGGGCAGAATTGCAGGAAACCGATTTCAGGAGGTAGACTGGAATTGCATTGAAAGCATAGGAAAAGAGGCAGAACGTCCACAATGATGCACTTGGCCAAAAAGGGCGTATGCGTTTTTTCCTGAATATATTCAGGAAAAAACGCATACGCCCTTTTTGGCCAACCAAGCAAGCTTGCAAAGGAAATCTGCACTACAATGAAGTCTCACTTCCCCCCGGTCAAAAGGGCCATCTGAAAAAAGTGTAAAATCCAGAAAGGCAGGACAGGCCATGGAGAACTGGGAGCCTTGTTATGCTGATGGGCGGGATGTAAATTGCCAACAGACACTCGGGAGAAGTGTATGGTGTTTCCTGAAACATCTAAAAAACAAAGCAACAGAGCCTAGGGCACTTCCACTTATGGTCCTATAGCTTAGGGAAATTAAAATCAAAAAGACACAGCTACCCCAAACATTGGGACGACTCTGTTTACAAGAACCTCGTTTACAGTACAAGTTCAACATCGCAGAAAGTGAAAAATGGATAAAGAAGTTGTGGTATTTACTTACAAAGCAATATCACTCAGCAATGAAATCTATGTCATCAGGCCCTTAGCAGCACAATGAGTGGATTCAGGTATGATGATTCTAACTGAAATAAGTCACACAGAAAAAGAAACATCATAAGATATCAGTAATACACGGAATGTAAACTTGGCTACACAGGAACTGAATTACAGAACAGAACAGGGTCTCAAATTTAGAAAACCAACTTATGCTTGCTTAAGGGGAAAGGTGAGTTGGGGTGCTGCATAAAACCAGAGATTGAAATGAGCACAGATAAAGTTCCTTAAGCCAAATATGGAATAGACAAGAGCTACTCCTTGCTCAACGAAATGGACTCAACACCCCATATTAAATGCCTAAGAATGTACCTGACTAGTAAGTATCTTAAAACCTATGGATTGCTATGTCTCCGAAAGAGAATCAAGCATGTGTACAGGGGCATAAACGCAGCAGTGATAGGATTGGAGAGGTTCGGTGAGCAAATGAAGACCCTTTGAAGTCATATTGCATGGTACCCATTCCACGTGTTTCAACTACCCAGGTTTAAGGTATTCTTCCTTCAGCTAAAACATGCATGTGGAACCTAGAGTATGATCAACCATGTGATCGGGAGACGTGTTCAAATATGTCTCAGTTTTCGTACCCTGGTACTCGGGTGCAACATTCCAGACGCTTTACTAACACCCTCCCGACTTGGAGAGTCAGTCCCTTTAACCTCCTGTTTGGCCCAGTTTGCAATTTCTGCGGAAGATGAACAGGAATAGCGAGAACCAATGAGAGACTAGCTGGAGGTGTCTGGACGGGCAAATTTAACTCTCATTTCCCACCAGGAAGAGGAATTAACCAAAGGCTCAGCGTGCCGTGCCGGAACCAGATTAGGGCCTGAAGCCATCCTGCGGTGTTGCGGCCAGCTCAAAAGAAAGCGAGTTGAAGAAAGGAGCTCAGGGGCACTGTAATTCACAAACCTGCAGAGTTATAAATGACAGCTATCGTCCAAAAATATACTGAAGTAAGGCTGCCAAGAGGACTTGAAAGCGGGGCAGAATTGCAGGAAACCGATTTCAGGAGGTAGACTGGAATTGCATTGAAAGCATAGGAAAAGAGGCAGAACGTCCACAATGATGCACTTGGCCAAAAAGGGCGTATGCGTTTTTTCCTGAATATATTCAGGAAAAAACGCATACGCCCTTTTTGGCCAACCAAGCAAGCTTGCAAAGGAAATCTGCACTACAATGAAGTCTCACTTCCCCCCGGTCAAAAGGGCCATCTGAAAAAAGTGTAAAATCCAGAAAGGCAGGACAGGCCATGGAGAACTGGGAGCCTTGTTATGCTGATGGGCGGGATGTAAATTGCCAACAGACACTCGGGAGAAGTGTATGGTGTTTCCTGAAACATCTAAAAAACAAAGCAACAGAGCCTAGGGCACTTCCACTTATGGTCCTATAGCTTAGGGAAATTAAAATCAAAAAGACACAGCTACCCCAAACATTGGGACGCCTCTGTTTACAAGAACCTCGTTTACAGTACAAGTTCAACATCGCAGAAAGTGAAAAATGGATAAAGAAGTTGTGGTATTTACTTACAAAGCAATATCACTCAGCAATGAAATCTATGTCATCAGGCCCTTAGCAGCACAATGAGTGGATTCAGGTATGATGATTCTAACTGAAATAAGTCACACAGAAAAAGAAACATCATAAGATATCAGTAATACACGGAATGTAAACTTGGCTACACAGGAACTGAATTACAGAACAGAACAGGGTCTCAAATTTAGAAAACCAACTTATGCTTGCTTAAGGGGAAAGGTGAGTTGGGGTGCTGAATAAAACCAGAGATTGAAATGAACACAGACAAAGTTCCTTAAGCCAAATATGGAATAGACAAGAGCTACTCCTTGCTCAACGAAATGGACTCAACACCGCATATTAAACGCCTAAGAATGTACCTGACTAGTAAGTATCTTAAAACCTATGGATTGCTATGTCTCCGAAAGAGAATCAAGCATGTGTACAGGGGCATAAACGCAGCAGTGATAGGATTGGAGAGGTTCGGTGAGCAAATGAAGACCCTTTGAAGTCATATTGCATGGTACCCATTCCACGGGTTTCAACTACCCAGGTTTAAGGTATTCTTCCTTCAGCTAAAACATGCATGTGGAACCTAGAGTATGATCAACCATGTGATCGGGAGACGTGTTCAAATATGTCTCAGTTTTCGTACCCTGGTACTCGGGTGCAACATTCCAGACGCTTTACTAACACCCTCCCGACTTGGAGAGTCAGTCCCTTTAACCTCCTGTTTGGCCCAGTTTGCAATTTCTGCGGAAGATGAACAGGAATAGCGAGAACCAATGAGAGACTAGCTGGAGGTGTCTGGACGGGCAAATTTAACTCTCATTTCCCACCAGGAAGAGGAATTAACCAAAGGCTCAGCGTGCCGTGCCGGAACCAGATTAGGGCCTGAAGCCATCCTGCGGTGTTGCGGCCAGCTCAAAAGAAAGCGAGTTGAAGAAAGGAGCTCAGGGGCACTGTAATTCACAAACCTGCAGAGTTATAAATGACAGCTATCGTCCAAAAATATACTGAAGTAAGGCTGCCAAGAGGACTTGAAAGCGGGGCAGAATTGCAGGAAACCGATTTCAGGAGGTAGACTGGAATTGCATTGAAAGCATAGGAAAAGAGGCAGAACGTCCACAATGATGCACTTGGCCAAAAAGGGCGTATGCGTTTTTTCCTGAATATATTCAGGAAAAAACGCATACGCCCTTTTTGGCCAACCAAGCAAGCTTGCAAAGGAAATCTGCACTACAATGAAGTCTCACTTCCCCCCGGTCAAAAGGGCCATCTGAAAAAAGTGTAAAATCCAGAAAGGCAGGACAGGCCATGGAGAACTGGGAGCCTTGTTATGCTGATGGGCGGGATGTAAATTGCCAACAGACACTCGGGAGAAGTGTATGGTGTTTCCTGAAACATCTAAAAAACAAAGCAACAGAGCCTAGGGCACTTCCACTTATGGTCCTATAGCTTAGGGAAATTAAAATCAAAAAGACACAGCTACCCCAAACATTGGGACGCCTCTGTTTACAAGAACCTCGTTTACAGTACAAGTTCAACATCGCAGAAAGTGAAAAATGGATAAAGAAGTTGTGGTATTTACTTACAAAGCAATATCACTCAGCAATGAAATCTATGTCATCAGGCCCTTAGCAGCACAATGAGTGGATTCAGGTATGATGATTCTAACTGAAATAAGTCACACAGAAAAAGAAACATCATAAGATATCAGTAATACACGGAATGTAAACTTGGCTACACAGGAACTGAATTACAGAACAGAACAGGGTCTCAAATTTAGAAAACCAACTTATGCTTGCTTAAGGGGAAAGGTGAGTTGGGGTGCTGAATAAAACCAGAGATTGAAATGAACACAGACAAAGTTCCTTAAGCCAAATATGGAATAGACAAGAGCTACTCCTTGCTCAACGAAATGGACTCAACACCGCATATTAAACGCCTAAGAATGTACCTGACTAGTAAGTATCTTAAAACCTATGGATTGCTATGTCTCCGAAAGAGAATCAAGCATGTGTACAGGGGCATAAACGCAGCAGTGATAGGATTGGAGAGGTTCGGTGAGCAAATGAAGACCCTTTGAAGTCATATTGCATGGTACCCATTCCACGGGTTTCAACTACCCAGGTTTAAGGTATTCTTCCTTCAGCTAAAACATGCATGTGGAACCTAGAGTATGATCAACCATGTGATCGGGAGACGTGTTCAAATATGTCTCAGTTTTCGTACCCTGGTACTCGGGTGCAACATTCCAGACGCTTTACTAACACCCTCCCGACTTGGAGAGTCAGTCCCTTTAACCTCCTGTTTGGCCCAGTTTGCAATTTCTGCGGAAGATGAACAGGAATAGCGAGAACCAATGAGAGACTAGCTGGAGGTGTCTGGACGGGCAAATTTAACTCTCATTTCCCACCAGGAAGAGGAATTAACCAAAGGCTCAGCGTGCCGTGCCGGAACCAGATTAGGGCCTGAAGCCATCCTGCGGTGTTGCGGCCAGCTCAAAAGAAAGCGAGTTGAAGAAAGGAGCTCAGGGGCACTGTAATTCACAAACCTGCAGAGTTATAAATGACAGCTATCGTCCAAAAATATACTGAAGTAAGGCTGCCAAGAGGACTTGAAAGCGGGGCAGAATTGCAGGAAACCGATTTCAGGAGGTAGACTGGAATTGCATTGAAAGCATAGGAAAAGAGGCAGAACGTCCACAATGATGCACTTGGCCAAAAAGGGCGTATGCGTTTTTTCCTGAATATATTCAGGAAAAAACGCATACGCCCTTTTTGGCCAACCAAGCAAGCTTGCAAAGGAAATCTGCACTACAATGAAGTCTCACTTCCCCCCGGTCAAAAGGGCCATCTGAAAAAAGTGTAAAATCCAGAAAGGCAGGACAGGCCATGGAGAACTGGGAGCCTTGTTATGCTGATGGGCGGGATGTAAATTGCCAACAGACACTCGGGAGAAGTGTATGGTGTTTCCTGAAACATCTAAAAAACAAAGCAACAGAGCCTAGGGCACTTCCACTTATGGTCCTATAGCTTAGGGAAATTAAAATCAAAAAGACACAGCTACCCCAAACATTGGGACGACTCTGTTTACAAGAACCTCGTTTACAGTACAAGTTCAACATCGCAGAAAGTGAAAAATGGATAAAGAAGTTGTGGTATTTACTTACAAAGCAATATCACTCAGCAATGAAATCTATGTCATCAGGCCCTTAGCAGCACAATGAGTGGATTCAGGTATGATGATTCTAACTGAAATAAGTCACACAGAAAAAGAAACATCATAAGATATCAGTAATACACGGAATGTAAACTTGGCTACACAGGAACTGAATTACAGAACAGAACAGGGTCTCAAATTTAGAAAACCAACTTATGCTTGCTTAAGGGGAAAGGTGAGTTGGGGTGCTGCATAAAACCAGAGATTGAAATGAGCACAGATAAAGTTCCTTAAGCCAAATATGGAATAGACAAGAGCTACTCCTTGCTCAACGAAATGGACTCAACACCCCATATTAAATGCCTAAGAATGTACCTGACTAGTAAGTATCTTAAAACCTATGGATTGCTATGTCTCCGAAAGAGAATCAAGCATGTGTACAGGGGCATAAACGCAGCAGTGATAGGATTGGAGAGGTTCGGTGAGCAAATGAAGACCCTTTGAAGTCATATTGCATGGTACCCATTCCACGGGTTTCAACTACCCAGGTTTAAGGTATTCTTCCTTCAGCTAAAACATGCATGTGGAACCTAGAGTATGATCAACCATGTGATCGGGAGACGTGTTCAAATATGTCTCAGTTTTCATACCCTGGTACTCGGGTGCAACATTCCAGACACTTTACTAACACTCTCCCGACTTGGAGAGTCAGTCCCTTTAACCTCCTGTTTGGCCCAGTTTGCAATTTCTGCGGAAGATGAACAGGAATAGCGAGAACCAATGAGAGACTAGCTGGAGGTGTCTGGACGGGAAAATTTTACTCTCATTTCCCACCAGGAAGAGGAATTAACCAAAGGGTCAGCGTGCCGTGCAGGAACCAGATTAGGGCCTGAAGCCATCCTGCGGTGTTGCGGCCAGGTCACAAGAAAGCGAGTTGAAGAAAGGAGCTCAGGGGCACTGTAACTCACAAACCTGCAGAGTTATAAATGACAGCTATCGTCCAAAAATATACTGAAGTAAGGCTGCCAAGAGGACTTGAAAGCGGGGCAGAATTGCAGGAAACTGATTTCAGGAGGTAGACTGGAATTGCATTGAAAGCATAGGAAAAGAGGCAGAACGTCCACAATGATGCACTTCGCCAAAAAGGGCGTATGCGTTTTTTCCTGAATACATTCAGGAAAAAACGCATACGCCCTTTTTGGCCAACCAAGCAAACTTGCAAATGAAATCTGCACTACAATAAAGTCTCACTTCCCCCCGTCAAAAGGGCCATATGAAAAACGTGTAAAATCCAGAAAGGCAGGACAGGCCATGGAGAACTGGGAGCCTTGTTATGCTGATGGGCGGGATGTAAATTGCCAACAGACACTCGGGAGAAGTGTATGTTGTTTCCTGAAACATCTAAAAAACAAAGCAACAGAGCCTAGGGCACTTCCACTTATGGTCCTATAGCTTAGGGAAATTAAAATCAAAAAGACACAGCCACCCCAAACATTGGGACGCCTCTGTTTACAAGAACCTCGTTTACAGTACAAGTTCAACATCGCAGAAAGTGAAAAATGGATAAAGAAGTTGTGGTATTTACTTACAAAGCAATATCACTCAGCAATGAAATCTATGTCATCAGGCCCTTAGCAGCACAATGAGTGGATTCAGGTATGATGATTCTAACTGAAATAAGTCACACAGAAAAAGAAACATCATAAGATATCAGTAATACACGGAATGTAAACTTGGCTACACAGGAACTGAATTACAGAACAGAACAGGGTCTCAAATTTAGAAAACCAACTTATGCTTGCTTAAGGGTAAAGGTGAGTTGGGGTGCTGCATAAAACCAGAGATTGAAATGAGCACAGATAAAGTTCCTTAAGCCAAATATGGAATAGACAAGAGCTACTCCTTGCTCAACGAAATGGACTCAACACCCCATATTAAATGCCTAAGAATGTACCTGACTAGTAAGTATCTTAAAACCTATGGATTGCTATGTCTCCGAAAGAGAATCAAGCATGTGTACAGGGGCATAAACGCAGCAGTGATAGGATTGGAGAGGTTCGGTGAGCAAATGAAGACCCTTTGAAGTCATATTGCATGGTACCCATTCCACGGGTTTCAACTACCCAGGTTTAAGGTATTCTTCCTTCAGCTAAAACATGCATGTGGAACCTAGAGTATGATCAACCAGGTGATCGGGAGACGTGTTCAAATATGTCTCAGTTTTCGTACCCTGGTACTCGGGTGCAACATTCCAGACGCTTTACTAACATCCTCCCGACTTGGAGAGTCAGTCCCTTTAAACTCATGTTTGGCCCAGTTTGCAATTTCTGCGAAAGATGAACAGGAATAGCGAGAACCAATGAGAGACTAGCTGGAGGTGTCTGGACGGGCAAATTTAACTCTCATTTCCCACCAGGAAGAGGAATTAACCAAAGGCTCAGCGTGCCGTGCCGGAACCAGATTAGGGCCTGAAGCCATACTATGGTGTTGCTGCCAGCTCAAAAGAAAGCGAGTTGAAGAAAGGAGATCAGGGGCACTGTAATTCACAAACCTGCATAGTTATAAATGACAGCTATCGTCCAAAAATATACTGAAGTAAGGCTGCCAAGAGGACTTGAAAGCGGGGCAGAATTGCAGGAAACTGATTTCAGGAGGTAGACTGGAATTGCATTGAAAGCATAGGAAAAGAGGCAGAACGTCCACAATGATGCACTTGGCCAAAAAGGGCGTATGCGTTTTTTCCTGAATATATTCAGGAAGAAACGCATACGCCCGTTTTGGCCAACCAAGCAAGCTTGCAAAGTAAATCTGCACTAAAATGAAGTCTCACTTCCCCCCGGTCAAAAGGGCCATCTGAAAAAAGTGTAAAATCCAGAAAGGCAGGACAGGCCATGGAGAACTGGGAGCCTTGTTATGCTGATGGGCGGGATGTAAATTGCCAACAGACACTCGGGAGAAGTGTATGGTGTTTCCTGAAACATCTAAAAAACAAAGCAACAGAGCCTAGGGCACTTCCACTTATGGTCCTATAGCTTAGGGAAATTAAAATCAAAAAGACACAGCCACCCCAAAGTTTGGGACGCCTCTGTTTACAAGAACCTCGTTTACAGTACAAGTTCAACATCGCAGAAAGTGAAAAATGGATAAAGAAGTTGTGGTATTTACTTACAAAGCAATATCACTCAGCAATGAAATCTATGTCATCAGGCCCTTAGCAGCACAATGAGTGGATTCAGGTACGATGATTCTAACTGAAATAAGTCACACAGAAAAAGAAACATCATAAGATATCAGTAATACACGGAATGTAAACTTGGCTACACAGGAACTGAATTACAGAACAGAACAGGGTCTCAAATTTAGAAAACCAACTTATGCTTGCTTAAGGGGAAAGGTGAGTTGGGGTGCTGCATAAAACCAGAGATTGAAATGAGCACAGATAAAGTTCCTTAAGCCAAATATGGAATAGACAAGAGCTACTCCTTGCTCAACGAAATGGACTCAACACCCCATATTAAACGCCTAAGAATGTACCTGACTAGTAAGTATCTTAAAACCTAGGGATTGCTATGTCTCCGAAAGAGAATCAAGCGTGTGTACAGGGGCATAAATGCAGCAGTGATAGGATTGGAGAGGTTCGGTGAGCAAATGAAGACCCTTTGAAGTCATATTGCATGGTACCCATTCCACAGGTTTCAACTACCCAGGTTTAAGGTATTCTTCCTTCAGCTAAAACATGCATGTGGAACCTAGAGTATGATCAACCATGTGATCGGGAGACGTGTTCAAATATGTCTCAGTTTTCATACCCTGGTACTCGGGTGCAACAATCCAGACACTTTACTAACACTCTCCCGACTTGGAGAGTCAGTCCCTTTAACCTCCTGTTTGGCCCAGTTTGCAATTTCTGCGGAAGATGAACAGGAATAGCGAGAACCAATGAGAGACTAGCTGGAGGTGTCTGGACGGGCAAATTTAACTCTCATTTCCCACCAGGAAGAGGAATTAACCAAAGGGTCAGCGTGCCGTGCCGGAACCAGATTAGGGCCTGAAGCCATCCTGCGGTGTTGCGGCCAGGTCACAAGAAAGCGAGTTGAAGAAAGGAGCTCAGGGGCACTGTAATTCACAAACCTGCAGAGTTATAAATGACAGCTATCGTCCAAAAATATACTGAAGTAAGGCTGCCAAGAGGACTTGAAAGCGGGGCAGAATTGCAGGAAACCGATTTCAGGAGGTAGACTGGAATTGCATTGAAAGCATAGGAAAAGAGGCAGAACGTCCACAATGATGCACTTCGCCAAAAAGGGCGTATGCGTTTTTTCCTGAATACATTCAGGAAAAAACGCATACGCCCTTTTTGGCCAACCAAGCAAACTTGCAAATGAAATCTGCACTACAATGAAGTCTCACTTCCCCCCGTCAAAAGGGCCATATGAAAAACGTGTAAAATCCAGAAAGGCAGGACAGGCCATGGAGAACTGGGAGCCTTGTTATGCTGATGGGCGGGATGTAAATTGCCAACAGACACTCGGGAGAAGTGTATGGTGTTTCCTGAAACATCTAAAAAACAAAGCAACAGAGCCTAGGGCACTTCCACTTATGGTCCTATACCTTAGGGAAATTAAAATCAAAAAGACACAGCCACCCCAAAGTTTGGGACGCCTCTGTTTACAAGAACCTCGTTTACAGTACAAGTTCAACATCGCAGAAAGTGAAAAATGGATAAAGAAGTTGTGGTATTTACTTACAAAGCAATATCACTCAGCAATGAAATCTATGTCATCAGGCCCTTAGCAGCACAATGAGTGGATTCAGGTATGATGA
This sequence comes from Pseudorca crassidens, assembly GCF_039906515.1. Taxonomy (NCBI): domain Eukaryota; kingdom Metazoa; phylum Chordata; class Mammalia; order Artiodactyla; family Delphinidae; genus Pseudorca; species Pseudorca crassidens. The sequence continues at coordinate 64,746 of NW_027136092.1, read as the reverse complement.
TTCTAACTGAAATATGTCACACAGAAAAATAAACATCATAAGATATCACTAATACACGGAATGTAAACTTGGCTACACAGGAACTGAATTACAGAACAGAACAGGGTCTCAAATTTAGAAAACCAACTTATGCTTGCTTAAGGGGAAAGGTGAGTGGGGTTGCTGCATAAAACCAGAGATTGAAATGAGCACAGATAAATTTCCTTAAGCCAAATATGGAATAGACAAGAGCTACTCCTTGCTCAATGAAATGGACTCAACACCGCATATTAAATGCCTAAGAATGTACGTGACTAATAAGTATCTTAAAACCTATGTATTGCTATGTCTCCGAAAGAGAATCAAGCATGTGTACAGGGGCATAAACGCAGCAGTGATAGGATTGGAGAGTTTCGCTGAGCAAATGAAGACCCTTTGAAGTCATATTGCATGGTACCCATTCCATGGGTTTCAACTACCCAGGTTTAAGGTATTCTTCCTTCAGCTAAAACATGCATGTGGAACCTAGAGTATGATCAACCATGTGATCGGGAGACGTGTTCAAATATGTCTCAGTTTTCATACCCTGGTACTCGGGTGCAACATTCCAGACGCTTTACTAACACTCTCCCGACTTGGAGAGTCAGTCCCTTTAACCTCCTGTTTGGCCCAGTTTGCAATTTCTGCGGAAGATGAACAGGAATAGCGAGAACCAATGAGAGAGTAGCTGGAGGTGTCTGGACGGGCAAATTTAACTCTCATTTCCCACCAGGAAGAGGAAATAACCAAAGGCTCAGCGTGCCATGCCGGAACCAGATTAGGGCCTGAAGCCATCCTGCGGTGTTGCGGCCAGCTCAAAAGAAAGCGAGTTGAAGAAAGGAGCTCAGGGGCACTGTAATTCACAAACCTGCAGAGTTATAAATGACAGCTATCGTCCAAAAATATACTGAAGTAAGGCTGCCAAGAGGACTTGAAAGCGGGGCAGAATTGCAGGAAACCGATTTCAGGAGGTAGACTGGAATTGCATTGAAAGCATAGGAAAAGAGGCAGAACGTCCACAATGATGCACTTGGCCAAAAAGTGCGTATGCATTTTTTCCTGAATATATTCAGGAAAAAACGCATACGCCCTTTTTGGTCAACCAAGCAAGCTTGCAAAGGAAATCTGCACTACAATGAAGTCTCACTTCCCCCCGGTCAAAAGGGCCATCTGAAAAAAGTGTAAAATCCAGAAAGGCAGGACAGGCCATGGAGAACTGGGAGCCTTGTTATGCTGATGGGCGGGATGTAAATTGCCAACAGACACTCGGGAGAAGTGTATGTTGTTTCTTGAAACATGTAAAACACAAAGCAACAGAGCCTAGGGCACTTCCACTTATGGTCCTATAGCTTAGGGAAATTAAAATCAAAAAGACACAGCCACCCCAAAGTTTGGGACGCCTCTGTTTACAAGAACCTCGTTTACAGTACAAGTACAACATCGCAGACAGTGAAAAATGGATAAAGAAGTTGTGGTATTTACTTACAAAGCAATATCACTCAGCAATGAAATTTACGTCATCAGGCCCATAGCAGCATAATGAGTGGATTCAGGTACGATGATTCTAACTGAAATATGTCACACCGAAAAAGAAACATCATAAGATATCAGTAATACACGGAATGTAAACTTGGCTACACAGGAACTGAATTCCAAAACAGAACAGGGTCTCAAATTTAGAAAACCAACTTATGCTTGCTTAAGGGGAAAGGTGAGTTGGGGTGCTGCATAAAACCAGAGATTGAAATGAGCACAGATAAAGTTCCTTAAGCCAAATATGGAATAGACAAGAGCTACTCCTTGCTCAACGAAATGGACTCAACACCGCATATTAAACGCCTAAGAATGTACCTGACTAGTAAGTATCTTAAAACCTATGGATTGCTATGTCTCCAAAAGAGAATCAAGCGTGTGTACAGGGGCATAAACGCAGCAGTGATAGGATTGGAGAGGTTCGGTGAGCAAATGAAGACCCTTTGAAGTCATATTGCATGGTACCCATTACACGGGTCTCAACTCTCCAGGTTTAAGGTATTCTTCCTTCAGCTAAAACATGCATGTGGAACCCAGAGTATGATCAACCGTGTGAACGGGAGACGTGTTCAAATATGTCTCAGTTTTCGTACCTGGTACTCGGGTGCAACATTCCAGATGCTTTACTAACACTCTCCCCACTTGGAGAGTCAGCGCCTTTAAACTCCTGTTTGGCCCAGTTTGCAATTTCTGCGGAAGATGAACAGAAATAGGGAGAACCAATGAGAGACTAGCTGGAGGTGTCTGGACGGGCAAATTTAACTCTCATTTCCCACCAGGAAGAGGAAATAACCAAAGGCTCAGCATGCCGTGCCGGAACCAGATTAGGGCCTGAAGACATCCTGCGGTGTTGCAGCCAGCTCACAAGAAAGCGAGTTGAAGAAAGGAGCTCAGGGGCACTGTAATTCACAAACCTGCAGAGTTATAAATGACAGCTATCGTCCAAAAATATACTGAAGTAAGGCTGCCAAGAGGACTTGAAAGCGGGGCAGAATTGCAGGAAACCGATTTCAGGAGGTAGACTGGAATTGCATTGAAAGCATAGGAAAAGAGGCAGAACGTCCACAATGATGCACTTGGCCAAAAAGGGCGTATGCGTTTTTTCCTGAATATATTCAGGAAAAAACGCATACGCCCTTTTTGGCCAACCAAGCAAGCTTGCAAAGGAAATCTGCACTACAATGAAGTCTCACTTCCCCCCGGTCAAAAGGGCCATCTGATAAAAGTGTAAAATCCAGAAAGGCAGGACAGGCCATGGAGAACTGGGAGCCTTGTTATGCTGATGGGCGGGATGTAAATTGCCAACAGACACTCGGGAGAAGTGTATGGTGTTTCCTGAAACATCTAAAACACAAAGCAACAGACCCTAGGGCACTTCCACTTATGGTCCTATAGCTTAGGGAAATTAAAATCAAAAAGACACAGCCACCCCAAAGTTTGGGACGCCTCTGTTTACAAGAACCTCGTTTACCGTACAAGTTCAATATCACAGAAAGTGAAAAATGGATAAAGAACTTGTGGTACTTACGTACAATGCAGTATCACTCAGCAATGAAATCTATGTCATCAGGCCCGTAGCAGCATAATGAGTGGATTCAGGTACGATGATTCTAACTGAAATAAGTCACACAGAAAAAGAAACATCATAAGATATCACTAATACACGGAATTTAAACTTGGCTACACAGGAACTGAATTCCAAAACAGAACAGGGTCTCAAATTTAGAAAACCAACTTATGCTTGCTTAAGGGGAAAGGTGAGTTGGGGTGCTGCATAAAACCAGAGATTGAAATGAACACAGATAAAGTTCCTTAAGCCAAATATGGAATAGACAAGAGCTACTCCTTGCTCAACGAAATGGACTCAACACCGCATATTAAATGCCTAAGAATGTACCTGACTAGTAAGTATCTTAAAACCTATGGATTGCTATGTCTCCGAAAGAGAATCAAGCATGTGTACAGGGGCATAAACGCAGCAGTGATAGGATTGGAGAGGTTCGGTGAGCAAATGAAGACCCTTTGAAGTCATATTGCATGGTACCCATTCCACGGGTTTCAACTACCCAGGTTTAAGGTATTCTTCCTTCAGCTAAAACATGCATGTGGAACCTAGAGTATGATCAACCATGTGATCGGGAGACGTGTTCAAATATGTCTCAGTTTTCGTACCCTGGTACTCGGGTGCAACATTCCAGACGCTTTACTAACACCCTCCCGACTTGGAGAGTCAGTCCCTTTAACCTCCTGTTTGGCCCAGTTTGCAATTTCTGCGGAAGATGAACAGGAATAGCGAGAACCAATGAGAGACTAGCTGGAGGTGTCTGGACGGGCAAATTTAACTCTCATTTCCCACCAGGAAGAGGAATTAACCAAAGGCTCAGCGTGCCGTGCCGGAACCAGATTAGGGCCTGAAGCCATCCTGTGGTGTTGCAGCCAGCTCAAAAGAAAGCGAGTTGAAGAAAGGAGCTCAGGGGCACTGTAATTCACAAACCTGCAGAGTTATAAATGACAGCTATCGTCCAAAAATATACTGAAGTAAGGCTGCCAAGAGGACTTGAAAGCGGGGCAGAATTGCAGGAAACCGATTTCAGGAGGTAGACTGGAATTGCATTGAAAGCATAGGAAAAGAGGCAGAACGTCCACAATGATGCACTTGGCCAAAAAGGGCGTATGCGTTTTTTCCTGAATATATTCAGGAAAAAACGCATACGCCCTTTTTGGCCAACCAAGCAAACTTGCAAAGGAAATGTGCACTACAATGAAGTCTCACTTCCCCCCGGTCAAAAGGGCCATCTGAAAAAAGTGTAAAATCCAGAAAGACAGGACAGGCCATGGAGAACTGGGAGCCTTGTTATGCTGATGGGCGGGATGTAAATTGCCAACAGACACTCGGGAGAAGTGTATGGTGTTTCCTGAAACATCTAAAAAACAAAGCAACAGAGCCTAGGGCACTTCCACTTATGGTCCTATAGCTTAGGGAAATTAAAATCAAAAAGACACAGCCACCCCAAAGTTTGGGACGCCTCTGTTTACAAGAACCTCGTTTACAGTACAAGTTCAACATCGCAGAAAGTGAAAAATGGATAAAGAAGTTGTGGTATTTACTTACAAAGCAATATCACTCAGCAATGAAATCTATGTCATCAGGCCCTTAGCAGCACAATGAGTGGATTCAGGTATGATGATTCTAACTGAAATAAGTCACACAGAAAAAGAAACATCATAAGATATCAGTAATACACGGAATGTAAACTTGGCTACACAGGAACTGAATTACAGAACAGAACAGGGTCTCAAATTTAGAAAACCAACTTATGCTTGCTTAAGGGTAAAGGTGAGTTGGGGTGCTGCATAAAACCAGAGATTGAAATGAACACAGATAAAGTTCCTTAAGCCAAATATGGAATAGACAAGAGCTACTCCTTGCTCAACGAAATGGACTCAACACCGCATATTAAATGCCTAAGAATGTACCTGACTAGTAAGTATCTTAAAACCTATGGATTGCTATGTCTCCGAAAGAGAATCAAGCATGTGTACAGGGGCATAAACGCAGCAGTGATAGGATTGGAGAGGTTCGGTGAGCAAATGAAGACCCTTTGAAGTCATATTGCATGGTACCCATTCCACGGGTTTCAACTACCCAGGTTTAAGGTATTCTTCCTTCAGCTAAAACATGCATGTGGAACCTAGAGTCTGATCAACCATGTGATCGGGAGACGTGTTCAAATATGTCTCAGTTTTCGTACCCTGGTACTCGGGTGCAACATTCCAGACGCTTTACTAACACCCTCCCGACTTGGAGAGTCAGTCCCTTTAACCTCCTGTTTGGCCCAGTTTGCAATTTCTGCGGAAGATGAACAGGAATAGCGAGAACCAATGAGAGACTAGCTGGAGGTGTCTGGACGGGCAAATTTAACTCTCATTTCCCACCAGGAAGAGGAATTAACCAAAGGCTCAGCGTGCCGTGCCGGAACCAGATTAGGGCCTGAAGCCATCCTGCGGTGTTGCGGCCAGCTCAAAAGAAAGCGAGTTGAAGAAAGGAGCTCAGGGGCACTGTAATTCACAAACCTGCAGAGTTATAAATGACAGCTATCGTCCAAAAATATACTGAAGTAAGGCTGCCAAGAGGACTTGAAAGCGGGGCAGAATTGCAGGAAACCGATTTCAGGAGGTAGACTGGAATTGCATTGAAAGCATAGGAAAAGAGGCAGAACGTCCACAATGATGCACTTGGCCAAAAAGGGCGTATGCGTTTTTTCCTGAATATATTCAGGAAAAAACGCATACGCCCTTTTTGGCCAACCAAGCAAACTTGCAAAGGAAATGTGCACTACAATGAAGTCTCACTTCCCCCCGGTCAAAAGGGCCATCTGAAAAAAGTGTAAAATCCAGAAAGACAGGACAGGCCATGGAGAACTGGGAGCCTTGTTATGCTGATGGGCGGGATGTAAATTGCCAACAGACACTCGGGAGAAGTGTATGGTGTTTCCTGAAACATCTAAAAAACAAAGCAACAGAGCCTAGGGCACTTCCACTTATGGTCCTATAGCTTAGGGAAATTAAAATCAAAAAGACACAGCCACCCCAAAGTTTGGGACGCCTCTGTTTACAAGAACCTCGTTTACAGTACAAGTTCAACATCGCAGAAAGTGAAAAATGGATAAAGAAGTTGTGGTATTTACTTACAAAGCAATATCACTCAGCAATGAAATCTATGTCATCAGGCCCTTAGCAGCACAATGAGTGGATTCAGGTATGATGATTCTAACTGAAATAAGTCACACAGAAAAAGAAACATCATAAGATATCAGTAATACACGGAATGTAAACTTGGCTACACAGGAACTGAATTACAGAACAGAACAGGGTCTCAAATTTAGAAAACCAACTTATGCTTGCTTAAGGGTAAAGGTGAGATGGGGTGCTGCATAAAACCAGAGATTGAAATGAACACAGATAAAGTTCCTTAAGCCAAATATGGAATAGACAAGAGCTACTCCTTGCTCAACGAAATGGACTCAACACCGCATATTAAATGCCTAAGAATGTACCTGACTAGTAAGTATCTTAAAACCTATGGATTGCTATGTCTCCGAAAGAGAATCAAGCATGTGTACAGGGGCATAAACGCAGCAGTGATAGGATTGGAGAGGTTCGGTGAGCAAATGAAGACCCTTTGAAGTCATATTGCATGGTACCCATTCCACGGGTTTCAACTACCCAGGTTTAAGGTATTCTTCCTTCAGCTAAAACATGCATGTGGAACCTAGAGTCTGATCAACCATGTGATCGGGAGACGTGTTCAAATATGTCTCAGTTTTCGTACCCTGGTACTCGGGTGCAACATTCCAGACGCTTTACTAACACCCTCCCGACTTGGAGAGTCAGTCCCTTTAACCTCCTGTTTGGCCCAGTTTGCAATTTCTGCGGAAGATGAACAGGAATAGCGAGAACCAATGAGAGACTAGCTGGAGGTGTCTGGACGGGCAAATTTAACTCTCATTTACCACCAGGAAGAGGAATTAACCAAAGGCTCAGCGTGCCGTGCCGGAACCAGATTAGGGCCTGAAGCCATCCTGCGGTGTTGCGGCCAGCTCAAAAGAAAGCGAGTTGAAGAAAGGAGCTCAGGGGCACTGTAATTCACAAACCTGCAGAGTTATAAATGACAGCTATCGTCCAAAAATATACTGAAGTAAGGCTGCCAAGAGGACTTGAAAGCGGGGCAGAATTGCAGGAAACCGATTTCAGGAGGTAGACTGGAATTGCATTGAAAGCATAGGAAAAGAGGCAGAACGTCCACAATGATGCACTTGGCCAAAAAGGGCGTATGCGTTTTTTCCTGAATATATTCAGGAAAAAACGCATACGCCCTTTTTGGCCAACCAAGCAAACTTGCAAAGGAAATCTGCACTACAATGAAGTCTCACTTCCCCCCGGTCAAAAGGGCCATCTGAAAAAAGTGTAAAATCCAGAAAGACAGGACAGGCCATGGAGAACTGGGAGCCTTGTTATGCTGATGGGCGGGATGTAAATTGCCAACAGACACTCGGGAGAAGTGTATGGTGTTTCCTGAAACATCTAAAAAACAAAGCAACAGAGCCTAGGGCACTTCCACTTATGGTCCTATAGCTTAGGGAAATTAAAATCAAAAAGACACAGCCACCCCAAAGTTTGGGACGCCTCTGTTTACAAGAACCTCGTTTACAGTACAAGTTCAACATCGCAGAAAGTGAAAAATGGATAAAGAAGTTGTGGTATTTACTTACAAAGCAATATCACTCAGCAATGAAATCTATGTCATCAGGCCCTTAGCAGCACAATGAGTGGATTCAGGTATGATGATTCTAACTGAAATAAGTCACACAGAAAAAGAAACATCATAAGATATCAGTAATACACGGAATGTAAACTTGGCTACACAGGAACTGAATTACAGAACAGAACAGGGTCTCAAATTTAGAAAACCAACTTATGCTTGCTTAAGGGTAAAGGTGAGTTGGGGTGCTGCATAAAACTAGAGATTGAAATGAACACAGATAAAGTTCCTTAAGCCAAATATGGAATAGACAAGAGCTACTCCTTGCTCAACGAAATGGACTCAACACCGCATATTAAATGCCTAAGAATGTACCTGACTAGTAAGTATCTTAAAACCTATGGATTGCTATGTCTCCGAAAGAGAATCAAGCATGTGTACAGGGGCATAAACGCAGCAGTGATAGGATTGGAGAGGTTCGGTGAGCAAATGAAGACCCTTTGAAGTCATATTGCATGGTACCCATTCCACGGGTTTCAACTACCCAGGTTTAAGGTATTCTTCCTTCAGCTAAAACATGCATGTGGAACCTAGAGTCTGATCAACCATGTGATCGGGAGACGTGTTCAAATATGTCTCAGTTTTCGTACCCTGGTACTCGGGTGCAACATTCCAGACGCTTTACTAACACCCTCCCGACTTGGAGAGTCAGTCCCTTTAACCTCCTGTTTGGCCCAGTTTGCAATTTCTGCGGAAGATGAACAGGAATAGCGAGAACCAATGAGAGACTAGCTGGAGGTGTCTGGACGGGCAAATTTAACTCTCATTTCCCACCAGGAAGAGGAATTAACCAAAGGCTCAGCGTGCCGTGCCGGAACCAGATTAGGGCCTGAAGCCATCCTGTGGTGTTGCGGCCAGCTCAAAAGAAAGCGAGTTGAAGAAAGGAGCTCAGGGGCACTGTAATTCACAAACCTGCAGAGTTATAAATGACAGCTATCGTCCAAAAATATACTGAAGTAAGGCTGCCAAGAGGACTTGAAAGCGGGGCAGAATTGCAGGAAACCGATTTCAGGAGGTAGACTGGAATTGCATTGAAAGCATAGGAAAAGAGGCAGAACGTCCACAATGATGCACTTGGCCAAAAAGGGCGTATGCGTTTTTTCCTGAATATATTCAGGAAAAAACGCATACGCCCTTTTTGGGCAACCAAGCAAGCTTGCAAAGGAAATCTGCACTACAATGAAGTCTCACTTCCCCCCGGTCAAAAGGGCCATCTGAAAAAAGTGTAAAATCCAGAAAGGCAGGACAGGCCATGGAGAACTGGGAGCCTTGTTATGCTGATGGGCGGGATGTAAATTGCCAACAGACACTCGGGAGAAGTGTATGGTGTTTCCTGAAACATCTAAAAAACAAAGCAACAGAGCCTAGGGCACTTCCACTTATGGTCCTATAGCTTAGGGAAATTAAAATCAAAAAGACACAGCCACCCCAAAGTTTGGGACGCCTCTGTTTACAAGAACCTCGTTTACAGTACAAGTTCAACATCGCAGAAAGTGAAAAATGGATAAAGAAGTTGTGGTATTTACTTACAAAGCAATATCACTCAGCAATGAAATCTATGTCATCAGGCCCTTAGCAGCACAATGAGTGGATTCAGGTATGATGATTCTAACTGAAATAAGTCACACAGAAAAAGAAACATCATAAGATATCAGTAATACACGGAATGTAAACTTGGCTACACCAGAACTGAATTACAGAACAGAACAGGGTCTCAAATTTAGAAAACCAACTTATGCTTGCTTAAGGGGAAAGGTGAGTTGGGGTGCTGCATAAAACCAGAGATTGAAATGAACACAGATAAAGTTCCTTAAGCCAAATATGGAATAGACAAGAGCTACTCCTTGCTCAACGAAATGGACTCAACACCGCATATTAAATGCCTAAGAATGTACCTGACTAGTAAGTATCTTAAAACCTATGGATTGTTATGTCTCCGAAAGAGAATCAAGCATGTGTACAGGGGCATAAACGCAGCAGTGATAGGATTGGAGAGGTTCGGTGAGCAAATGAAGACCCTTTGAAGTCATATTGCATGGTACCCATTCCACGGGTTTCAACTACCCAGGTTTAAGGTATTCTTCCTTCAGCTAAAACATGCATGTGGAACCTAAAGTATGATCAACCATGTGATCGGGAGACGTGTTCAAATATGTCTCAGTTTTCGTACCCTGGTACTCGGGTGCAACATTCCAGACGCTTTACTAACACCCTCCCGACTTGGAGAGTCAGTCCCTTTAACCTCCTGTTTGGCCCAGTTTGCAATTTCTGCGAAAGATGAACAGGAATAGCGAGAACCAATGAGAGACTAGCTGGAGGTTTCTGGACGGGCAAATTTAACTCTCATTTCCCACCAGGAAGAGGAATTAACCAAAGGCTCAGCATGCCGTGCCGGAACCAGATTAGGGCCTGAAGCCATCCTGCGGTGTTGCGGCCAGGTCACAAGAAAGCGAGTTGAAGAAAGGAGCTCAGGGGCACTGTAATTCACAAACCTGCAGAGTTATAAATGACAGCTATCGTCCAAAAATATACTGAAGTAAGGCTGCCAAGAGGACTTGAAAGCAGGGCAGAATTGCAGGAAACCGATTTCAGGAGGTAGACTGGAATTGCATTGAAAGCATAGGAAAAGAGGCAGAACGTCCACAATGATGCACTTGGCCAAAAAGGGCGTATGCGTTTTTTCCTGAATATATTCAGGAAAAAACGCATATGCCCTTTTTGGCCAACCAAGCAAGCTTGCAAAGGAAATCTGCACTACAATGAAGTCTCACTTCCCCCCGGTCAAAAGGGCCATCTGAAAAAAGTGTAAAATCCAGAAAGACAGGACAGGCCATGGAGAACTGGGAGCCTTGTTATGCTGATGGGCGGGATGTAAATTGCCAACAGACACTCGGGAGAAGTGTATGGTGTTTCCTGAAACATCTAAAAAACAAAGCAACAGAGCCTAGGGCACTTCCACTTATGGTCCTATAGCTTAGGGAAATTAAAATCAAAAAGACACAGCCACCCCAAAGTTTGGGACGCCTCTGTTTACAAGAACCTCGTTTACAGTACAAGTTCAACATCGCAGAAAGTGAAAAATGGATAAAGAAGTTGTGGTATTTACTTACAAAGCAATATCACTCAGCAATGAAATCTATGTCATCAGGCCCTTAGCAGCACAATGAGTGGATTCAGGTATGATGATTCTAACTGAAATAAGTCACACAGAAAAAGAAACATCATAAGATATCAGTAATACACGGAATGTAAACTTGGCTACACAGGAACTGAATTACAGAACAGAACAGGGTCTCAAATTTAGAAAACCAACTTATGCTTGCTTAAGGGTAAAGGTGAGTTGGGGTGCTGCATAAAACCAGAGATTGAAATGAACACAGATAAAGTTCCTTAAGCCAAATATGGAATAGACAAGAGCTACTCCTTGCTCAACGAAATGGACTAAACACCCCATATTAAATGCCTAAGAATGTACCTGACTAGTAAGTATCTTAAAACCTATGGATTGCTATGTCTCCGAAAGAGAATCAAGCATGTGTACAGGGGCATAAACGCAGCAGTGATAGGATTGGAGAGGTTCGGTGAGCAAATGAAGACCCTTTGAAGTCATATTGCATGGTACCCATTCCACGGGTTTCAACTACCCAGGTTTAAGGTATTCTTCCTTCAGCTAAAACATGCATGTGGAACCTAGAGTATGATCAACCATGTGATCGGGAGACGTGTTCAAATATGTCTCAGTTTTCGTACCCTGGTACTCGGGTGCAACATTCCAGACGCTTTACTAACACCCTCCCGACTTGGAGAGTCAGTCCCTTTAACCTCCTGTTTGGCCCAGTTTGCAATTTCTGCGGAAGATGAACAGAAATAGGGAGAACCAATGAGAGACTAGCTGGAGGTGTCTGGACGGGCAAATTTAACTCTCATTTCCCACCAGGAAGAGGAAATAACCAAAGGCTCAGCATGCCGTGCCGGAACCAGATTAGGGCCTGAAGCCATCCTGCGGTGTTGCGGCCAGCTCAAAAGAAAGCGAGTTGAAGAAAGGAGCTCAGGGGCACTGTAATTCACAAACCTGCAGAGTTATAAATGACAGCTATCGTCCAAAAATATACTGAAGTAAGGCTGCCAAGAGGACTTGAAAGCGGGGCAGAATTGCAGGAAACCGATTTCAGGAGGTAGACTGGAATTGCATTGAAAGCATAGGAAAAGAGGCAGAACGTCCACAATGATGCACTTGGCCAAAAAGGGCGTATGCGTTTTTTCCTGAATATATTCAGGAAAAAACGCATACGCCCTTTTTGGCCAACCAAGCAAGCTTGCAAAGGAAATCTGCACTACAATGAAGTCTCACTTCCCCCCGGTCAAAAGGGCCATCTGAAAAAAGTGTAAAATCCAGAAAGGCAGGACAGGCCATGGAGAACTGGGAGCCTTGTTATGCTGATGGGCGGGATGTAAATTGCCAACAGACACTCGGGAGAAGTGTATGGTGTTTCCTGAAACATCTAAAAAACAAAGCAACAGAGCCTAGGGCACTTCCACTTATGGTCCTATAGCTTAGGGAAATTAAAATCAAAAAGACACAGCCACCCCAAAGTTTGGGACGCCTCTGTTTACAAGAACCTCGTTTACAGTACAAGTTCAACATCGCAGAAAGTGAAAAATGGATAAAGAAGTTGTGGTATTTACTTACAAAGCAATATCACTCAGCAATGAAATCTATGTCATCAGGCCCTTAGCAGCACAATGAGTGGATTCAGGTATGATGATTCTAACTGAAATAAGTCACACAGAAAAAGAAACATCATAAGATATCAGTAATACACGGAATGTAAACTTGGCTACACAGGAACTGAATTACAGAACAGAACAGGGTCTCAAATTTGGAAAACCAACTTATGCTTGCTTAAGGGGAAAGGTGAGTTGGGGTGCTGCATAAAACCAGAGATTGAAATGAACACAGATAAAGTTCCTTAAGCCAAATATGGAATAGACAAGAGCTACTCCTTGCTCAACGAAATGGACTCAACACCGCATATTAAATGCCTAAGAATGTACCTGACTAGTAAGTATCTTAAAACCTATGGATTGCTATGTCTCCGAAAGAGAATCAAGCATGTGTACAGGGGCATAAACGCAGCAGTGATAGGATTGGAGAGGTTCGGTGAGCAAATGAAGACCCTTTGAAGTCATATTGCATGGTACCCATTCCACGGGTTTCAACTACCCAGGTTTAAGGTATTCTTCCTTCAGCTAAAACATGCATGTGGAACCTAGAGTATGATCAACCATGTGATCGGGAGACGTGTTCAAATATGTCTCAGTTTTCGTACCCTGGTACTCGGGTGCAACATTCCAGATGCTTTACTAACACCCTCCCGACTTGGAGAGTCAGTCCCTTTAACCTCCTGTTTGGCCCAGTTTGCAATTTCTGCGGAAGATGAACAGGAATAGCGAGAACCAATGAGAGACTAGCTGGAGGTGTCTGGACGGGCAAATTTAACTCTCATTTCCCACCAGGAAGAGGAATTAACCAAAGGCTCAGCGTGTCGTGCCGGAACCAGATTAGGGCCTGAAGCCATCCTGTGGTGTTGCAGCCAGCTCAAAAGAAAGCGAGTTGAAGAAAGGAGCTCAGGGGCACTGTAATTCACAAACCTGCAGAGTTATAAATGACAGCTATCGTCCAAAAATATACTGAAGTAAGGCTGCCAAGAGGACTTGAAAGCGGGGCAGAATTGCAGGAAACCGATTTCAGGAGGTAGACTGGAATTGCATTGAAAGCATAGGAAAAGAGGCAGAACGTCCACAATGATGCACTTGGCCAAAAAGGGCGTATGCGTTTTTTCCTGAATATATTCAGGAAAAAACGCATACGCACTTTTTGGCCAACCAAGCAAACTTGCAAAGGAAATGTGCACTACAATGAAGTCTCACTTCCCCCCGGTCAAAAGGGCCATCTGAAAAAAGTGTAAAATCCAGAAAGACAGGACAGGCCATGGAGAACTGGGAGCCTTGTTATGCTGATGGGCGGGATGTAAATTGCCAACAGACACTCGGGAGAAGTGTATGGTGTTTCCTGAAACATCTAAAAAACAAAGCAACAGAGCCTAGGGCACTTCCACTTATGGTCCTATAGCTTAGGGAAATTAAAATCAAAAAGACACAGCCACCCCAAAGTTTGGGACGCCTCTGTTTACAAGAACCTCGTTTACAGTACAAGTTCAACATCGCAGAAAGTGAAAAATGGATAAAGAAGTTGTGGTATTTACTTACAAAGCAATATCACTCAGCAATGAAATCTATGTCATCAGGCCCTTAGCAGCACAATGAGTGGATTCAGGTATGATGATTCTAACTGAAATAAGTCACACAGAAAAAGAAACATCATAAGATATCAGTAATACACGGAATGTAAACTTGGCTACACAGGAACTGAATTACAGAACAGAACAGGGTCTCAAATTTAGAAAACCAACTTATGCTTGCTTAAGGGTAAAGGTGAGTTGGGGTGCTGCATAAAACCAGAGATTGAAATGAACACAGATAAAGTTCCTTAAGCCAAATATGGAATAGACAAGAGCTACTCCTTGCTCAACGAAATGGACTCAACACCGCATATTAAATGCCTAAGAATGTACCTGACTAGTAAGTATCTTAAAACCTATGGATTGCTATGTCTCCGAAAGAGAATCAAGCATGTGTACAGGGGCATAAACGCAGCAGTGATAGGATTGGAGAGGTTCGGTGAGCAAATGAAGACCCTTTGAAGTCATATTGCATGGTACCCATTCCACGGGTTTCAACTACCCAGGTTTAAGGTATTCTTCCTTCAGCTAAAACATGCATGTGGAACCTAGAGTCTGATCAACCATGTGATCGGGAGACGTGTTCAAATATGTCTCAGTTTTCGTACCCTGGTACTCGGGTGCAACATTCCAGACGCTTTACTAACACCCTCCCGACTTGGAGAGTCAGTCCCTTTAACCTCCTGTTTGGCCCAGTTTGCAATTTCTGCGGAAGATGAACAGGAATAGCGAGAACCAATGAGAGACTAGCTGGAGGTGTCTGGACGGGCAAATTTAACTCTCATTTCCCACCAGGAAGAGGAATTAACCAAAGGCTCAGCGTGCCGTGCCGGAACCAGATTAGGGCCTGAAGCCATCCTGCGGTGTTGCGGCCAGCTCAAAAGAAAGCGAGTTGAAGAAAGGAGCTCAGGGGCACTGTAATTCACAAACCTGCAGAGTTATAAATGACAGCTATCGTCCAAAAATATACTGAAGTAAGGCTGCCAAGAGGACTTGAAAGCGGGGCAGAATTGCAGGAAACCGATTTCAGGAGGTAGACTGGAATTGCATTGAAAGCATAGGAAAAGAGGCAGAACGTCCACAATGATGCACTTGGCCAAAAAGGGCGTATGCGTTTTTTCCTGAATATATTCAGGAAAAAACGCATACGCCCTTTTTGGCCAACCAAGCAAGCTTGCAAAGGAAATCTGCACTACAATGAAGTCTCACTTCCCCCCGGTCAAAAGGGCCATCTGAAAAAAGTGTAAAATCCAGAAAGGCAGGACAGGCCATGGAGAACTGGGAGCCTTGTTATGCTGATGGGCGGGATGTAAATTGCCAACAGACACTCGGGAGAAGTGTATGGTGTTTCCTGAAACATCTAAAAAACAAAGCAACAGAGCCTAGGGCACTTCCACTTATGGTCCTATAGCTTAGGGAAATTAAAATCAAAAAGACACAGCCACCCCAAAGTTTGGGACGCCTCTGTTTACAAGAACCTCGTTTACAGTACAAGTTCAACATCGCAGAAAGTGAAAAATGGATAAAGAAGTTGTGGTATTTACTTACAAAGCAATATCACTCAGCAATGAAATCTATGTCATCAGGCCCTTAGCAGCACAATGAGTGGATTCAGGTATGATGATTCTAACTGAAATAAGTCACACAGAAAAAGAAACATCATAAGATATCAGTAATACACGGAATGTAAACTTGGCTACACAGGAACTGAATTACAGAACAGAACAGGGTCTCAAATTTGGAAAACCAACTTATGCTTGCTTAAGGGGAAAGGTGAGTTGGGGTGCTGCATAAAACCAGAGATTGAAATGAACACAGATAAAGTTCCTTAAGCCAAATATGGAATAGACAAGAGCTACTCCTTGCTCAACGAAATGGACTCAACACCGCATATTAAATGCCTAAGAATGTACCTGACTAGTAAGTATCTTAAAACCTATGGATTGCTATGTCTCCGAAAGAGAATCAAGCATGTGTACAGGGGCATAAACGCAGCAGTGATAGGATTGGAGAGGTTCGGTGAGCAAATGAAGACCCTTTGAAGTCATATTGCATGGTACCCATTCCACGGGTTTCAACTACCCAGGTTTAAGGTATTCTTCCTTCAGCTAAAACATGCATGTGGAACCTAGAGTATGATCAACCATGTGATCGGGAGACGTGTTCAAATATGTCTCAGTTTTCGTACCCTGGTACTCGGGTGCAACATTCCAGATGCTTTACTAACACCCTCCCGACTTGGAGAGTCAGTCCCTTTAACCTCCTGTTTGGCCCAGTTTGCAATTTCTGCGGAAGATGAACAGGAATAGCGAGAACCAATGAGAGACTAGCTGGAGGTGTCTGGACGGGCAAATTTAACTCTCATTTCCCACCAGGAAGAGGAATTAACCAAAGGCTCAGCGTGCCGTGCCGGAACCAGATTAGGGCCTGAAGCCATCCTGTGGTGTTGCAGCCAGCTCAAAAGAAAGCGAGTTGAAGAAAGGAGCTCAGGGGCACTGTAATTCACAAACCTGCAGAGTTATAAATGACAGCTATCGTCCAAAAATATACTGAAGTAAGGCTGCCAAGAGGACTTGAAAGCGGGGCAGAATTGCAGGAAACCGATTTCAGGAGGTAGACTGGAATTGCATTGAAAGCATAGGAAAAGAGGCAGAACGTCCACAATGATGCACTTGGCCAAAAAGGGCGTATGCGTTTTTTCCTGAATATATTCAGGAAAAAACGCATACGCCCTTTTTGGCCAACCAAGCAAACTTGCAAAGGAAATGTGCACTACAATGAAGTCTCACTTCCCCCCGGTCAAAAGGGCCATCTGAAAAAAGTGTAAAATCCAGAAAGACAGGACAGGCCATGGAGAACTGGGAGCCTTGTTATGCTGATGGGCGGGATGTAAATTGCCAACAGACACTCGGGAGAAGTGTATGGTGTTTCCTGAAACATCTAAAAAACAAAGCAACAGAGCCTAGGGCACTTCCACTTATGGTCCTATAGCTTAGGGAAATTAAAATCAAAAAGACACAGCCACCCCAAAGTTTGGGACGCCTCTGTTTACAAGAACCTCGTTTACAGTACAAGTTCAACATCGCAGAAAGTGAAAAATGGATAAAGAAGTTGTGGTATTTACTTACAAAGCAATATCACTCAGCAATGAAATCTATGTCATCAGGCCCTTAGCAGCACAATGAGTGGATTCAGGTATGATGATTCTAACTGAAATAAGTCACACAGAAAAAGAAACATCATAAGATATCAGTAATACACGGAATGTAAACTTGGCTACACAGGAACTGAATTACAGAACAGAACAGGGTCTCAAATTTAGAAAACCAACTTATGCTTGCTTAAGGGTAAAGGTGAGTTGGGGTGCTGCATAAAACCAGAGATTGAAATGAACACAGATAAAGTTCCTTAAGCCAAATATGGAATAGACAAGAGCTACTCCTTGCTCAACGAAATGGACTCAACACCGCATATTAAATGCCTAAGAATGTACCTGACTAGTAAGTATCTTAAAACCTATGGATTGCTATGTCTCCGAAAGAGAATCAAGCATGTGTACAGGGGCATAAACGCAGCAGTGATAGGATTGGAGAGGTTCGGTGAGCAAATGAAGACCCTTTGAAGTCATATTGCATGGTACCCATTCCACGGGTTTCAACTACCCAGGTTTAAGGTATTCTTCCTTCAGCTAAAACATGCATGTGGAACCTAGAGTCTGATCAACCATGTGATCGGGAGACGTGTTCAAATATGTCTCAGTTTTCGTACCCTGGTACTCGGGTGCAACATTCCAGACGCTTTACTAACACCCTCCCGACTTGGAGAGTCAGTCCCTTTAACCTCCTGTTTGGCCCAGTTTGCAATTTCTGCGGAAGATGAACAGGAATAGCGAGAACCAATGAGAGACTAGCTGGAGGTGTCTGGACGGGCAAATTTAACTCTCATTTCCCACCAGGAAGAGGAATTAACCAAAGGCTCAGCGTGCCGTGCCGGAACCAGATTAGGGCCTGAAGCCATCCTGCGGTGTTGCGGCCAGCTCAAAAGAAAGCGAGTTGAAGAAAGGAGCTCAGGGGCACTGTAATTCACAAACCTGCAGAGTTATAAATGACAGCTATCGTCCAAAAATATACTGAAGTAAGGCTGCCAAGAGGACTTGAAAGCGGGGCAGAATTGCAGGAAACCGATTTCAGGAGGTAGACTGGAATTGCATTGAAAGCATAGGAAAAGAGGCAGAACGTCCACAATGATGCACTTGGCCAAAAAGGGCGTATGCGTTTTTTCCTGAATATATTCAGGAAAAAACGCATACGCCCTTTTTGGCCAACCAAGCAAGCTTGCAAAGGAAATGTGCACTACAATGAAGTCTCACTTCCCCCCGGTCAAAAGGGCCATCTGAAAAAAGTGTAAAATCCAGAAAGACAGGACAGGCCATGGAGAACTGGGAGCCTTGTTATGCTGATGGGCGGGATGTAAATTGCCAACAGACACTCGGGAGAAGTGTATGGTGTTTCCTGAAACATCTAAAAAACAAAGCAACAGAGCCTAGGGCACTTCCACTTATGGTCCTATAGCTTAGGGAAATTAAAATCAAAAAGACACAGCCACCCCAAAGTTTGGGACGCCTCTGTTTACAAGAACCTCGTTTACAGTACAAGTTCAACATCGCAGAAAGTGAAAAATGGATAAAGAAGTTGTGGTATTTACTTACAAAGCAATATCACTCAGCAATGAAATCTATGTCATCAGGCCCTTAGCAGCACAATGAGTGGATTCAGGTATGATGATTCTAACTGAAATAAGTCACACAGAAAAAGAAACATCATAAGATATCAGTAATACACGGAATGTAAACTTGGCTACACAGGAACTGAATTACAGAACAGAACAGGGTCTCAAATTTGGAAAACCAACTTATGCTTGCTTAAGGGGAAAGGTGAGTTGGGGTGCTGCATAAAACCAGAGATTGAAATGAACACAGATAAAGTTCCTTAAGCCAAATATGGAATAGACAAGAGCT
The DNA here is from genome assembly GCF_039906515.1 of Pseudorca crassidens. Taxonomy (NCBI): domain Eukaryota; kingdom Metazoa; phylum Chordata; class Mammalia; order Artiodactyla; family Delphinidae; genus Pseudorca; species Pseudorca crassidens. The sequence goes on along the minus strand of NW_027136092.1, from coordinate 45,554 downwards.
ACTCCTTGCTCAACGAAATGGACTCAACACCGCATATTAAATGCCTAAGAATGTACCTGACTAGTAAGTATCTTAAAACCTATGGATTGCTATGTCTCCGAAAGAGAATCAAGCATGTGTACAGGGGCATAAACGCAGCAGTGATAGGATTGGAGAGGTTCGGTGAGCAAATGAAGACCCTTTGAAGTCATATTGCATGGTACCCATTCCACGGGTTTCAACTACCCAGGTTTAAGGTATTCTTCCTTCAGCTAAAACATGCATGTGGAACCTAGAGTCTGATCAACCATGTGATCGGGAGACGTGTTCAAATATGTCTCAGTTTTCGTACCCTGGTACTCGGGTGCAACATTCCAGATGCTTTACTAACACCCTCCCGACTTGGAGAGTCAGTCCCTTTAACCTCCTGTTTGGCCCAGTTTGCAATTTCTGCGGAAGATGAACAGGAATAGCGAGAACCAATGAGAGACTAGCTGGAGGTGTCTGGACGGGCAAATTTAACTCTCATTTCCCACCAGGAAGAGGAATTAACCAAAGGCTCAGCGTGCCGTGCCGGAACCAGATTAGGGCCTGAAGCCATCCTGCGGTGTTGCGGCCAGCTCAAAAGAAAGCGAGTTGAAGAAAGGAGCTCAGGGGCACTGTAATTCACAAACCTGCAGAGTTATAAATGACAGCTATCGTCCAAAAATATACTGAAGTAAGGCTGCCAAGAGGACTTGAAAGCGGGGCAGAATTGCAGGAAACCGATTTCAGGAGGTAGACTGGAATTGCATTGAAAGCATAGGAAAAGAGGCAGAACGTCCACAATGATGCACTTGGCCAAAAAGGGCGTATGCGTTTTTTCCTGAATATATTCAGGAAAAAACGCATACGCCCTTTTTGGCCAACCAAGCAAGCTTGCAAAGGAAATCTGCACTACAATGAAGTCTCACTTCCCCCCGGTCAAAAGGGCCATCTGAAAAAAGTGTAAAATCCAGAAAGACAGGACAGGCCATGGAGAACTGGGAGCCTTGTTATGCTGATGGGCGGGATGTAAATTGCCAACAGACACTCGGGAGAAGTGTATGGTGTTTCCTGAAACATCTAAAAAACAAAGCAACAGAGCCTAGGGCACTTCCACTTATGGTCCTATAGCTTAGGGAAATTAAAATCAAAAAGACACAGCCACCCCAAAGTTTGGGACGCCTCTGTTTACAAGAACCTCGTTTACAGTACAAGTTCAACATCGCAGAAAGTGAAAAATGGATAAAGAAGTTGTGGTATTTACTTACAAAGCAATATCACTCAGCAATGAAATCTATGTCATCAGGCCCTTAGCAGCACAATGAGTGGATTCAGGTATGATGATTCTAACTGAAATAAGTCACACAGAAAAAGAAACATCATAAGATATCAGTAATACACGGAATGTAAACTTGGCTACACAGGAACTGAATTACAGAACAGAACAGGGTCTCAAATTTGGAAAACCAACTTATGCTTGCTTAAGGGGAAAGGTGAGTTGGGGTGCTGCATAAAACCAGAGATTGAAATGAACACAGATAAAGTTCCTTAAGCCAAATATGGAATAGACAAGAGCTACTCCTTGCTCAACGAAATGGACTCAACACCGCATATTAAATGCCTAAGAATGTACCTGACTAGTAAGTATCTTAAAACCTATGGATTGCTATGTCTCCGAAAGAGAATCAAGCATGTGTACAGGGGCATAAACGCAGCAGTGATAGGATTGGAGAGGTTCGGTGAGCAAATGAAGACCCTTTGAAGTCATATTGCATGGTACCCATTCCACGGGTTTCAACTACCCAGGTTTAAGGTATTCTTCCTTCAGCTAAAACATGCATGTGGAACCTAGAGTCTGATCAACCATGTGATCGGGAGACGTGTTCAAATATGTCTCAGTTTTCGTACCCTGGTACTCGGGTGCAACATTCCAGATGCTTTACTAACACCCTCCCGACTTGGAGAGTCAGTCCCTTTAACCTCCTGTTTGGCCCAGTTTGCAATTTCTGCGGAAGATGAACAGGAATAGCGAGAACCAATGAGAGACTAGCTGGAGGTGTCTGGACGGGCAAATTTAACTCTCATTTCCCACCAGGAAGAGGAATTAACCAAAGGCTCAGCGTGCCGTGCCGGAACCAGATTAGGGCCTGAAGCCATCCTGCGGTGTTGCGGCCAGCTCAAAAGAAAGCGAGTTGAAGAAAGGAGCTCAGGGGCACTGTAATTCACAAACCTGCAGAGTTATAAATGACAGCTATCGTCCAAAAATATACTGAAGTAAGGCTGCCAAGAGGACTTGAAAGCGGGGCAGAATTGCAGGAAACCGATTTCAGGAGGTAGACTGGAATTGCATTGAAAGCATAGGAAAAGAGGCAGAACGTCCACAATGATGCACTTGGCCAAAAAGGGCGTATGCGTTTTTTCCTGAATATATTCAGGAAAAAACGCATACGCCCTTTTTGGCCAACCAAGCAAGCTTGCAAAGGAAATGTGCACTACAATGAAGTCTCACTTCCCCCCGGTCAAAAGGGCCATCTGAAAAAAGTGTAAAATCCAGAAAGACAGGACAGGCCATGGAGAACTGGGAGCCTTGTTATGCTGATGGGCGGGATGTAAATTGCCAACAGACACTCGGGAGAAGTGTATGGTGTTTCCTGAAACATCTAAAAAACAAAGCAACAGAGCCTAGGGCACTTCCACTTATGGTCCTATAGCTTAGGGAAATTAAAATCAAAAAGACACAGCCACCCCAAAGTTTGGGACGCCTCTGTTTACAAGAACCTCGTTTACAGTACAAGTTCAACATCGCAGAAAGTGAAAAATGGATAAAGAAGTTGTGGTATTTACTTACAAAGCAATATCACTCAGCAATGAAATCTATGTCATCAGGCCCTTAGCAGCACAATGAGTGGATTCAGGTATGATGATTCTAACTGAAATAAGTCACACAGAAAAAGAAACATCATAAGATATCAGTAATACACGGAATGTAAACTTGGCTACACAGGAACTGAATTACAGAACAGAACAGGGTCTCAAATTTGGAAAACCAACTTATGCTTGCTTAAGGGGAAAGGTGAGTTGGGGTGCTGCATAAAACCAGAGATTGAAATGAACACAGATAAAGTTCCTTAAGCCAAATATGGAATAGACAAGAGCTACTCCTTGCTCAACGAAATGGACTCAACACCGCATATTAAATGCCTAAGAATGTACCTGACTAGTAAGTATCTTAAAACCTATGGATTGCTATGTCTCCGAAAGAGAATCAAGCATGTGTACAGGGGCATAAACGCAGCAGTGATAGGATTGGAGAGGTTCGGTGAGCAAATGAAGACCCTTTGAAGTCATATTGCATGGTACCCATTCCACGGGTTTCAACTACCCAGGTTTAAGGTATTCTTCCTTCAGCTAAAACATGCATGTGGAACCTAGAGTATGATCAACCATGTGATCGGGAGACGTGTTCAAATATGTCTCAGTTTTCGTACCCTGGTACTCGGGTGCAACATTCCAGATGCTTTACTAACACCCTCCCGACTTGGAGAGTCAGTCCCTTTAACCTCCTGTTTGGCCCAGTTTGCAATTTCTGCGGAAGATGAACAGGAATAGCGAGAACCAATGAGAGACTAGCTGGAGGTGTCTGGACGGGCAAATTTAACTCTCATTTCCCACCAGGAAGAGGAATTAACCAAAGGCTCAGCGTGCCGTGCCGGAACCAGATTAGGGCCTGAAACCATCCTGTGGTGTTGCAGCCAGCTCAAAAGAAAGCGAGTTGAAGAAAGGAGCTCAGGGGCACTGTAATTCACAAACCTGCAGAGTTATAAATGACAGCTATCGTCCAAAAATATACTGAAGTAAGGCTGCCAAGAGGACTTGAAAGCGGGGCAGAATTGCAGGAAACCGATTTCAGGAGGTAGACTGGAATTGCATTGAAAGCATAGGAAAAGAGGCAGAACGTCCACAATGATGCACTTGGCCAAAAAGGGCGTATGCGTTTTTTCCTGAATATATTCAGGAAAAAACGCATACGCCCTTTTTGGCCAACCAAGCAAACTTGCAAAGGAAATGTGCACTACAATGAAGTCTCACTTCCCCCCGGTCAAAAGGGCCATCTGAAAAAAGTGTAAAATCCAGAAAGACAGGACAGGCCATGGAGAACTGGGAGCCTTGTTATGCTGATGGGCGGGATGTAAATTGCCAACAGACACTCGGGAGAAGTGTATGGTGTTTCCTGAAACATCTAAAAAACAAAGCAACAGAGCCTAGGGCACTTCCACTTATGGTCCTATAGCTTAGGGAAATTAAAATCAAAAAGACACAGCCACCCCAAAGTTTGGGACGCCTCTGTTTACAAGAACCTCGTTTACAGTACAAGTTCAACATCGCAGAAAGTGAAAAATGGATAAAGAAGTTGTGGTATTTACTTACAAAGCAATATCACTCAGCAATGAAATCTATGTCATCAGGCCCTTAGCAGCACAATGAGTGGATTCAGGTATGATGATTCTAACTGAAATAAGTCACACAGAAAAAGAAACATCATAAGATATCAGTAATACACGGAATGTAAACTTGGCTACACAGGAACTGAATTACAGAACAGAACAGGGTCTCAAATTTAGAAAACCAACTTATGCTTGCTTAAGGGTAAAGGTGAGTTGGGGTGCTGCATAAAACCAGAGATTGAAATGAACACAGATAAAGTTCCTTAAGCCAAATATGGAATAGACAAGAGCTACTCCTTGCTCAACGAAATGGACTCAACACCGCATATTAAATGCCTAAGAATGTACCTGACTAGTAAGTATCTTAAAACCTATGGATTGCTATGTCTCCGAAAGAGAATCAAGCATGTGTACAGGGGCATAAACGCAGCAGTGATAGGATTGGAGAGGTTCGGTGAGCAAATGAAGACCCTTTGAAGTCATATTGCATGGTACCCATTCCACGGGTTTCAACTACCCAGGTTTAAGGTATTCTTCCTTCAGCTAAAACATGCATGTGGAACCTAGAGTCTGATCAACCATGTGATCGGGAGACGTGTTCAAATATGTCTCAGTTTTCGTACCCTGGTACTCGGGTGCAACATTCCAGACGCTTTACTAACACCCTCCCGACTTGGAGAGTCAGTCCCTTTAACCTCCTGTTTGGCCCAGTTTGCAATTTCTGCGGAAGATGAACAGGAATAGCGAGAACCAATGAGAGACTAGCTGGAGGTGTCTGGACGGGCAAATTTAACTCTCATTTCCCACCAGGAAGAGGAATTAACCAAAGGCTCAGCGTGCCGTGCCGGAACCAGATTAGGGCCTGAAGCCATCCTGCGGTGTTGCGGCCAGCTCAAAAGAAAGCGAGTTGAAGAAAGGAGCTCAGGGGCACTGTAATTCACAAACCTGCAGAGTTATAAATGACAGCTATCGTCCAAAAATATACTGAAGTAAGGCTGCCAAGAGGACTTGAAAGCGGGGCAGAATTGCAGGAAACCGATTTCAGGAGGTAGACTGGAATTGCATTGAAAGCATAGGAAAAGAGGCAGAACGTCCACAATGATGCACTTGGCCAAAAAGGGCGTATGCGTTTTTTCCTGAATATATTCAGGAAAAAACGCATACGCCCTTTTTGGCCAACCAAGCAAGCTTGCAAAGGAAATCTGCACTACAATGAAGTCTCACTTCCCCCCGGTCAAAAGGGCCATCTGAAAAAAGTGTAAAATCCAGAAAGGCAGGACAGGCCATGGAGAACTGGGAGCCTTGTTATGCTGATGGGCGGGATGTAAATTGCCAACAGACACTCGGGAGAAGTGTATGGTGTTTCCTGAAACATCTAAAAAACAAAGCAACAGAGCCTAGGGCACTTCCACTTATGGTCCTATAGCTTAGGGAAATTAAAATCAAAAAGACACAGCCACCCCAAAGTTTGGGACGCCTCTGTTTACAAGAACCTCGTTTACAGTACAAGTTCAACATCGCAGAAAGTGAAAAATGGATAAAGAAGTTGTGGTATTTACTTACAAAGCAATATCACTCAGCAATGAAATCTATGTCATCAGGCCCTTAGCAGCACAATGAGTGGATTCAGGTATGATGATTCTAACTGAAATAAGTCACACAGAAAAAGAAACATCATAAGATATCAGTAATACACGGAATGTAAACTTGGCTACACAGGAACTGAATTACAGAACAGAACAGGGTCTCAAATTTGGAAAACCAACTTATGCTTGCTTAAGGGGAAAGGTGAGTTGGGGTGCTGCATAAAACCAGAGATTGAAATGAACACAGATAAAGTTCCTTAAGCCAAATATGGAATAGACAAGAGCTACTCCTTGCTCAACGAAATGGACTCAACACCGCATATTAAATGCCTAAGAATGTACCTGACTAGTAAGTATCTTAAAACCTATGGATTGCTATGTCTCCGAAAGAGAATCAAGCATGTGTACAGGGGCATAAACGCAGCAGTGATAGGATTGGAGAGGTTCGGTGAGCAAATGAAGACCCTTTGAAGTCATATTGCATGGTACCCATTCCACGGGTTTCAACTACCCAGGTTTAAGGTATTCTTCCTTCAGCTAAAACATGCATGTGGAACCTAGAGTATGATCAACCATGTGATCGGGAGACGTGTTCAAATATGTCTCAGTTTTCGTACCCTGGTACTCGGGTGCAACATTCCAGATGCTTTACTAACACCCTCCCGACTTGGAGAGTCAGTCCCTTTAACCTCCTGTTTGGCCCAGTTTGCAATTTCTGCGGAAGATGAACAGGAATAGCGAGAACCAATGAGAGACTAGCTGGAGGTGTCTGGACGGGCAAATTTAACTCTCATTTCCCACCAGGAAGAGGAATTAACCAAAGGCTCAGCGTGCCGTGCCGGAACCAGATTAGGGCCTGAAGCCATCCTGTGGTGTTGCAGCCAGCTCAAAAGAAAGCGAGTTGAAGAAAGGAGCTCAGGGGCACTGTAATTCACAAACCTGCAGAGTTATAAATGACAGCTATCGTCCAAAAATATACTGAAGTAAGGCTGCCAAGAGGACTTGAAAGCGGGGCAGAATTGCAGGAAACCGATTTCAGGAGGTAGACTGGAATTGCATTGAAAGCATAGGAAAAGAGGCAGAACGTCCACAATGATGCACTTGGCCAAAAAGGGCGTATGCGTTTTTTCCTGAATATATTCAGGAAAAAACGCATACGCCCTTTTTGGCCAACCAAGCAAACTTGCAAAGGAAATGTGCACTACAATGAAGTCTCACTTCCCCCCGGTCAAAAGGGCCATCTGAAAAAAGTGTAAAATCCAGAAAGACAGGACAGGCCATGGAGAACTGGGAGCCTTGTTATGCTGATGGGCGGGATGTAAATTGCCAACAGACACTCGGGAGAAGTGTATGGTGTTTCCTGAAACATCTAAAAAACAAAGCAACAGAGCCTAGGGCACTTCCACTTATGGTCCTATAGCTTAGGGAAATTAAAATCAAAAAGACACAGCCACCCCAAAGTTTGGGACGCCTCTGTTTACAAGAACCTCGTTTACAGTACAAGTTCAACATCGCAGAAAGTGAAAAATGGATAAAGAAGTTGTGGTATTTACTTACAAAGCAATATCACTCAGCAATGAAATCTATGTCATCAGGCCCTTAGCAGCACAATGAGTGGATTCAGGTATGATGATTCTAACTGAAATAAGTCACACAGAAAAAGAAACATCATAAGATATCAGTAATACACGGAATGTAAACTTGGCTACACAGGAACTGAATTACAGAACAGAACAGGGTCTCAAATTTAGAAAACCAACTTATGCTTGCTTAAGGGTAAAGGTGAGTTGGGGTGCTGCATAAAACCAGAGATTGAAATGAACACAGATAAAGTTCCTTAAGCCAAATATGGAATAGACAAGAGCTACTCCTTGCTCAACGAAATGGACTCAACACCGCATATTAAATGCCTAAGAATGTACCTGACTAGTAAGTATCTTAAAACCTATGGATTGCTATGTCTCCGAAAGAGAATCAAGCATGTGTACAGGGGCATAAACGCAGCAGTGATAGGATTGGAGAGGTTCGGTGAGCAAATGAAGACCCTTTGAAGTCATATTGCATGGTACCCATTCCACGGGTTTCAACTACCCAGGTTTAAGGTATTCTTCCTTCAGCTAAAACATGCATGTGGAACCTAGAGTCTGATCAACCATGTGATCGGGAGACGTGTTCAAATATGTCTCAGTTTTCGTACCCTGGTACTCGGGTGCAACCTTCCAGACGCTTTACTAACACCCTCCCGACTTGGAGAGTCAGTCCCTTTAACCTCCTGTTTGGCCCAGTTTGCAATTTCTGCGGAAGATGAACAGGAATAGCGAGAACCAATGAGAGACTAGCTGGAGGTGTCTGGACGGGCAAATTTAACTCTCATTTCCCACCAGGAAGAGGAATTAACCAAAGGCTCAGCGTGCCATGCCGGAACCAGATTAGGGCCTGAAGCCATCCTGCGGTGTTGCGGCCAGCTCAAAAGAAAGCGAGTTGAAGAAAGGAGCTCAGGGGCACTGTAATTCACAAACCTGCAGAGTTATAAATGACAGCTATCGTCCAAAAATATACTGAAGTAAGGCTGCCAAGAGGACTTGAAAGCGGGGCAGAATTGCAGGAAACCGATTTCAGGAGGTAGACTGGAATTGCATTGAAAGCATAGGAAAAGAGGCAGAACGTCCACAATGATGCACTTGGCCAAAAAGGGCGTATGCGTTTTTTCCTGAATATATTCAGGAAAAAACGCATACGCCCTTTTTGGCCAACCAAGCAAACTTGCAAAGGAAATCTGCACTACAATGAAGTCTCACTTCCCCCCGGTCAAAAGGGCCATCTGAAAAAAGTGTAAAATCCAGAAAGGCAGGACAGGCCATGGAGAACTGGGAGCCTTGTTATGCTGATGGGCGGGATGTAAATTGCCAACAGACACTCGGGAGAAGTGTATGGTGTTTCCTGAAACATCTAAAAAACAAAGCAACAGAGCCTAGGGCACTTCCACTTATGGTCCTATAGCTTAGGGAAATTAAAATCAAAAAGACACAGCCACCCCAAAGTTTGGGACGCCTCTGTTTACAAGAACCTCGTTTACAGTACAAGTTCAACATCGCAGAAAGTGAAAAATGGATAAAGAAGTTGTGGTATTTACTTACAAAGCAATATCACTCAGCAATGAAATCTATGTCATCAGGCCCTTAGCAGCACAATGAGTGGATTCAGGTATGATGATTCTAACTGAAATAAGTCACACAGAAAAAGAAACATCATAAGATATCAGTAATACACGGAATGTAAACTTGGCTACACCAGAACTGAATTACAGAACAGAACAGGGTCTCAAATTTAGAAAACCAACTTATGCTTGCTTAAGGGGAAAGGTGAGTTGGGGTGCTGCATAAAACCAGAGATTGAAATGAACACAGATAAAGTTCCTTAAGCCAAATATGGAATAGACAAGAGCTACTCCTTGCTCAACGAAATGGACTCAACACCGCATATTAAATGCCTAAGAATGTACCTGACTAGTAAGTATCTTAAAACCTATGGATTGTTATGTCTCCGAAAGAGAATCAAGCATGTGTACAGGGGCATAAACGCAGCAGTGATAGGATTGGAGAGGTTCGGTGAGCAAATGAAGACCCTTTGAAGTCATATTGCATGGTACCCATTCCACGGGTTTCAACTACCCAGGTTTAAGGTATTCTTCCTTCAGCTAAAACATGCATGTGGAACCTAAAGTATGATCAACCATGTGATCGGGAGACGTGTTCAAATATGTCTCAGTTTTCGTACCCTGGTACTCGGGTGCAACATTCCAGACGCTTTACTAACACCCTCCCGACTTGGAGAGTCAGTCCCTTTAACCTCCTGTTTGGCCCAGTTTGCAATTTCTGCGAAAGATGAACAGGAATAGCGAGAACCAATGAGAGACTAGCTGGAGGTGTCTGGACGGGCAAATTTAACTCTCATTTCCCACCAGGAAGAGGAATTAACCAAAGGCTCAGCATGCCGTGCCGGAACCAGATTAGGGCCTGAAGCCATCCTGCGGTGTTGCGGCCAGGTCACAAGAAAGCGAGTTGAAGAAAGGAGCTCAGGGGCACTGTAATTCACAAACCTGCAGAGTTATAAATGACAGCTATCGTCCAAAAATATACTGAAGTAAGGCTGCCAAGAGGACTTGAAAGCGGGGCAGAATTGCAGGAAACCGATTTCAGGAGGTAGACTGGAATTGCATTGAAAGCATAGGAAAAGAGGCAGAACGTCCACAATGATGCACTTGGCCAAAAAGGGCGTATGCGTTTTTTCCTGAATATATTCAGGAAAAAACGCATATGCCCTTTTTGGCCAACCAAGCAAGCTTGCAAAGGAAATCTGCACTACAATGAAGTCTCACTTCCCCCCGGTCAAAAGGGCCATCTGAAAAAAGTGTAAAATCCAGAAAGACAGGACAGGCCATGGAGAACTGGGAGCCTTGTTATGCTGATGGGCGGGATGTAAATTGCCAACAGACACTCGGGAGAAGTGTATGGTGTTTCCTGAAACATCTAAAAAACAAAGCAACAGAGCCTAGGGCACTTCCACTTATGGTCCTATAGCTTAGGGAAATTAAAATCAAAAAGACACAGCCACCCCAAAGTTTGGGACGCCTCTGTTTACAAGAACCTCGTTTACAGTACAAGTTCAACATCGCAGAAAGTGAAAAATGGATAAAGAAGTTGTGGTATTTACTTACAAAGCAATATCACTCAGCAATGAAATCTATGTCATCAGGCCCTTAGCAGCACAATGAGTGGATTCAGGTATGATGATTCTAACTGAAATAAGTCACACAGAAAAAGAAACATCATAAGATATCAGTAATACACGGAATGTAAACTTGGCTACACAGGAACTGAATTACAGAACAGAACAGGGTCTCAAATTTAGAAAACCAACTTATGCTTGCTTAAGGGTAAAGGTGAGTTGGGGTGCTGCATAAAACCAGAGATTGAAATGAACACAGATAAAGTTCCTTAAGCCAAATATGGAATAGACAAGAGCTACTCCTTGCTCAACGAAATGGACTAAACACCCCATATTAAATGCCTAAGAATGTACCTGACTAGTAAGTATCTTAAAACCTATGGATTGCTATGTCTCCGAAAGAGAATCAAGCATGTGTACAGGGGCATAAACGCAGCAGTGATAGGATTGGAGAGGTTCGGTGAGCAAATGAAGACCCTTTGAAGTCATATTGCATGGTACCCATTCCACGGGTTTCAACTACCCAGGTTTAAGGTATTCTTCCTTCAGCTAAAACATGCATGTGGAACCTAGAGTATGATCAACCATGTGATCGGGAGACGTGTTCAAATATGTCTCAGTTTTCGTACCCTGGTACTCGGGTGCAACATTCCAGACGCTTTACTAACACCCTCCCGACTTGGAGAGTCAGTCCCTTTAACCTCCTGTTTGGCCCAGTTTGCAATTTCTGCGGAAGATGAACAGAAATAGGGAGAACCAATGAGAGACTAGCTGGAGGTGTCTGGACGGGCAAATTTAACTCTCATTTCCCACCAGGAAGAGGAAATAACCAAAGGCTCAGCATGCCGTGCCGGAACCAGATTAGGGCCTGAAGCCATCCTGCGGTGTTGCGGCCAGCTCAAAAGAAAGCGAGTTGAAGAAAGGAGCTCAGGGGCACTGTAATTCACAAACCTGCAGAGTTATAAATGACAGCTATCGTCCAAAAATATACTGAAGTAAGGCTGCCAAGAGGACTTGAAAGCGGGGCAGAATTGCAGGAAACCGATTTCAGGAGGTAGACTGGAATTGCATTGAAAGCATAGGAAAAGAGGCAGAACGTCCACAATGATGCACTTGGCCAAAAAGGGCGTATGCGTTTTTTCCTGAATATATTCAGGAAAAAACGCATACGCCCTTTTTGGCCAACCAAGCAAGCTTGCAAAGGAAATCTGCACTACAATGAAGTCTCACTTCCCCCCGGTCAAAAGGGCCATCTGAAAAAAGTGTAAAATCCAGAAAGGCAGGACAGGCCATGGAGAACTGGGAGCCTTGTTATGCTGATGGGCGGGATGTAAATTGCCAACAGACACTCGGGAGAAGTGTATGGTGTTTCCTGAAACATCTAAAAAACAAAGCAACAGAGCCTAGGGCACTTCCACTTATGGTCCTATAGCTTAGGGAAATTAAAATCAAAAAGACACAGCCACCCCAAAGTTTGGGACGCCTCTGTTTACAAGAACCTCGTTTACAGTACAAGTTCAACATCGCAGAAAGTGAAAAATGGATAAAGAAGTTGTGGTATTTACTTACAAAGCAATATCACTCAGCAATGAAATCTATGTCATCAGGCCCTTAGCAGCACAATGAGTGGATTCAGGTATGATGATTCTAACTGAAATAAGTCACACAGAAAAAGAAACATCATAAGATATCAGTAATACACGGAATGTAAACTTGGCTACACCAGAACTGAATTACAGAACAGAACAGGGTCTCAAATTTAGAAAACCAACTTATGCTTGCTTAAGGGGAAAGGTGAGTTGGGGTGCTGCATAAAACCAGAGATTGAAATGAACACAGATAAAGTTCCTTAAGCCAAATATGGAATAGACAAGAGCTACTCCTTGCTCAACGAAATGGACTCAACACCGCATATTAAACGCCTAAGAATGTACCTGACTAGTAAGTATCTTAAAACCTATGGATTGTTATGTCTCCGAAAGAGAATCAAGCATGTGTACAGGGGCATAAACGCAGCAGTGATAGGATTGGAGAGGTTCGGTGAGCAAATGAAGACCCTTTGAAGTCATATTGCATGGTACCCATTCCACGGGTTTCAACTACCCAGGTTTAAGGTATTCTTCCTTCAGCTAAAACATGCATGTGGAACCTAAAGTATGATCAACCATGTGATCGGGAGACGTGTTCAAATATGTCTCAGTTTTCGAACCCTGGTACTCGGGTGCAACATTCCAGACGCTTTACTAACACCCTCCCGACTTGGAGAGTCAGTCCCTTTAACCTCCTGTTTGGCCCAGTTTGCAATTTCTGCGAAAGATGAACAGGAATAGCGAGAACCAATGAGAGACTAGCTGGAGGTGTCTGGACGGGCAAATTTAACTCTCATTTCCCACCAGGAAGAGGAATTAACCAAAGGCTCAGCATGCCGTGCCGGAACCAGATTAGGGCCTGAAGCCATCCTGCGGTGTTGCGGCCAGGTCACAAGAAAGCGAGTTGAAGAAAGGAGCTCAGGGGCACTGTAATTCACAAACCTGCAGAGTTATAAATGACAGCTATCGTCCAAAAATATACTGAAGTAAGGCTGCCAAGAGGACTTGAAAGCGGGGCAGAATTGCAGGAAACCGATTTCAGGAGGTAGACTGGAATTGCATTGAAAGCATAGGAAAAGAGGCAGAACGTCCACAATGATGCACTTGGCCAAAAAGGGCGTATGCGTTTTTTCCTGAATATATTCAGGAAAAAACGCATACGCCCTTTTTGGCCAACCAAGCAAGCTTGCAAAGGAAATCTGCACTACAATGAAGTCTCACTTCCCCCCGGTCAAAAGGGCCATCTGAAAAAAGTGTAAAATCCAGAAAGACAGGACAGGCCATGGAGAACTGGGAGCCTTGTTATGCTGATGGGCGGGATGTAAATTGCCAACAGACACTCGGGAGAAGTGTATGGTGTTTCCTGAAACATCTAAAAAACAAAGCAACAGAGCCTAGGGCACTTCCACTTATGGTCCTATAGATTAGGGAAATTAAAATCAAAAAGACACAGCCACCCCAAAGTTTGGGACGCCTCTGTTTACAAGAACCTCGTTTACAGTACAAGTTCAACATCGCAGAAAGTGAAAAATGGATAAAGAAGTTGTGGTATTTACTTACAAAGCAATATCACTCTGCAATGAAATCTATGTCATCAGGCCCTTAGCAGCACAATGAGTGGATTCAGGTATGATGATTCTAACTGAAATAAGTCACACAGAAAAAGAAACATCATAAGATATCAGTAATACACGGAATGTAAACTTGGCTACACAGGAACTGAATTACAGAACAGAACAGGGTCTCAAATTTAGAAAACCAACTTATGCTTGCTTAAGGGTAAAGGTGAGTTGGGGTGCTGCATAAAACCAGAGATTGAAATGAACACAGATAAAGTTCCTTAAGCCAAATATGGAATAGACAAGAGCTACTCCTTGCTCAACGAAATGGACTAAACACCGCATATTAAACGCCTAAGAATGTACCTGACTAGTAAGTATCTTAAAACCTATGGATTGCTATGTCTCCGAAAGAGAATCAAGCATGTGTACAGGGGCATAAACGCAGCAGTGATAGGATTGGAGAGGTTCGGTGAGCAAATGAAGACCCTTTGAAGTCATATTGCATGGTACCCATTCCACGGGTTTCAACTACCCAGGTTTAAGGTATTCTTCCTTCAGCTAAAACATGCATGTGGAACCTAGAGTATGATCAACCATGTGATCGGGAGACGTGTTCAAATATGTCTCAGTTTTCGTACCCTGGTACTCGGGTGCAACATTCCAGACGCTTTACTAACACCCTCCCGACTTGGAGAGTCAGTCCCTTTAACCTCCTGTTTGGCCCAGTTTGCAATTTCTGCGGAAGATGAACAGGAATAGCGAGAACCAATGAGAGACTAGCTGGAGGTGTCTGGACGGGCAAATTTAACTCTCATTTCCCACCAGGAAGAGGAATTAACCAAAGGCTCAGCATGCCGTGCCGGAACCAGATTAGGGCCTGAAGCCATCCTGTGGTGTTGCGGCCAGCTCAAAAGAAAGCGAGTTGAAGAAAGGAGCTCAGGGGCACTGTAATTCACAAACCTGCAGAGTTATAAATGACAGCTATCGTCCAAAAATATACTGAAGTAAGGCTGCCAAGAGGACTTGAAAGCGGGGCAGAATTGCAGGAAACCGATTTCAGGAGGTAGACTGGAATTGCATTGAAAGCATAGGAAAAGAGGCAGAACGTCCACAATGATGCACTTGGCCAAAAAGGGCGTATGCGTTTTTTCCTGAATATATTCAGGAAAAAACTCATACGCCCTTTTTGGCCAACCAAGCAAGCTTGCAAAGGAAATCTGCACTACAATGAAGTCTCACTTCCCCCCGGTCAAAAGGGCCATCTGAAAAAAGTGTAAAATCCAGAAAGGCAGTACAGGCCATGGAGAACTGGGAGCCTTGTTATGCTGATGGGCGGGATGTAAATTGCCAACAGACACTCGGGAGAAGTGTATGGTGTTTCCTGAAACATCTAAAAAACAAAGCAACAGAGCCTAGGGCACTTCCACTTATGGTCCTATAGATTAGGGAAATTAAAATCAAAAAGACACAGCCACCCCAAAGTTTGGGACGCCTCTGTTTACAAGAACCTCGTTTACAGTACAAGTTCAACATCGCAGAAAGTGAAAAATGGATAAAGAAGTTGTGGTATTTACTTACAAAGCAATATCACTCTGCAATGAAATCTATGTCATCAGGCCCTTAGCAGCACAATGAGTGGATTCAGGTATGATGATTCTAACTGAAATAAGTCACACAGAAAAAGAAACATCATAAGATATCAGTAATACACGGAATGTAAACTTGGCTACACAGGAACTGAATTACAGAACAGAACAGGGTCTCAAATTTAGAAAACCAACTTATGCTTGCTTAAGGGGAAAGGTGAGTTGGGGTGCTGCATAAAACCAGAGATTGAAATCAGCACAGATAAAGTTCCTTAAGCCAAATATGGAATAGACAAGAGCTACTCCTTGCTCAACGAAATGGACACAACACCGCATATTAAACGCCTAAGAATGTACCTGACTAGTAAGTATCTTAAAACCTATGGATTGCTATGTCTCCGAAAGAGAATCAAGCATGTGTACAGGGGCATAAACGCAGCAGTGATAGGATTGGAGAGGTTTGGTGAGCAAATGAAGACCCTCTGAAGTCATATTGCATGGTACCCATTCCACGGGTTTCAACTACCCAGGTTTAAGGTATTCTTCCTTCAGCTAAAACATGCATGTGGAACCTAGAGTATGATCAACCATGTGATCGGGAGACGTGTTCAAATATGTCTCAGTTTTCGTACCCTGGTACTCGGGTGCAACATTCCAGACGCTTTACTAACACCCTCCCGACTTGGAGAGTCAGTCCCTTTAACCTCCTGTTTGGCCCAGTTTGCAATTTCTGCGGAAGATGAACAGGAATAGCGAGAACCAATGAGAGACTAGCTGGAGGTGTCTGGACGGGCAAATTTAACTCTCATTTCCCACCAGGAAGAGGAATTAACCAAAGGCTCAGCATGCCGTGCCGGAACCAGATTAGGGCCTGAAGCCGTCCTGTGGTGTTGCGGCCAGCTCAAAAGAAAGCGAGTTGAAGAAAGGAGCTCAGGGGCACTGTAATTCACAAACCTGCAGAGTTATAAATGACAGCTATCGTCCAAAAATATACTGAAGTAAGGCTGCCAAGAGGACTTGAAAGCGGGGCAGAATTGCAGGAAACCGATTTCAGGAGGTAGACTGGAATTGCATTGAAAGCATAGGAAAAGAGGCAGAACGTCCACAATGATGCACTTGGCCAAAAAGGGCATATGCGTTTTTTCCTGAATATATTCAGGAAAAAACGCATACGCCCTTTTTGGCCAACCAAGCAAGCTTGCAAAGGAAATCTGCACTACAATGAAGTCTCACTTCCCCCCGGTCAAAAGGGCCATCTGAAAAAAGTGTAAAATCCAGAAAGGCAGGACAGGCCATGGAGAACTGGGAGCCTTGTTATGCTGATGGGCGGGATGTAAATTGCCAACAGACACTCGGGAGAAGTGTATGGTGTTTCCTGAAACATCTAAAAAACAAAGCAACAGAGCCTAGGGCACTTCCACTTATGGTCCTATAGCTTAGGGAAATTAAAATCAAAAAGACACAGCCACCCCAAAGTTTGGGACGCCTCTGTTTACAAGAACCTCGTTTACAGTACAAGTTCAACATCGCAGAAAGTGAAAAATGGATAAAGAAGTTGTGGTATTTACTTACAAAGCAATATCACTCAGCAATGAAATCTATGTCATCAGGCCCTTAGCAGCACAATGAGTGGATTCAGGTATGATGATTCTAACTGAAATAAGTCACACAGAAAAAGAAACATCATAAGATATCAGTAATACACGGAATGTAAACTTGGCTACACATGAACTGAATCACAGAACAGAACAGGGTCTCAAATTTAGAAAACCAACTTATGCTTGCTTAAGGGGAAATGTTAGTTGGGGGGCTGCATAAAACCAGAGATTGAAATCAGCACAGATAAAGTTCCTTAAGCCAAATATGGAATAGACAAGAGCTACTCCTTGCTCAAAGTAATGGACTCAACACCGCATATTAAACGCCTAAGAATGTACCTGACTAGTAAGTATCTTAAAACCTATGGATTGCTATGTCTCCGAAAGAGAATCAATCATGTGTACAGGGGCATAAACGCAGCAGTGATAGGATTGGAGAGGTTCGGTGAGCAAATGAAGACCCTTTGAAGTCATATTGCATGGTACCCATTCCACGGGTTTCAACTACCCAGGTTTAAGGTATTCTTCCTTCAGGTAAAACATGCATGTGGAACCTAGAGTCTGATCAACCATGTGATCGGGAGACGTGTTCAAATATGTCTCAGTTTTCGTACCCTGGTACTCGGGTGCAACATTCCAGACGCTTTACTAACACCCTCCCGACTTGGAGAGTCAGTCCCTTTAACCTCCTGTTTGGCCCAGTTTGCAATTTCTGCGGAAGATGAACAGGAATAGCGAGAACCAATGAGAGACTAGCTGGAGGTGTCTGGACGGGCAAATTTAACTCTCATTTCCCACCAGGAAGAGGAATTAACCAAAGGCTCAGCGTGCCGTGCCGGAACCAGATTAGGGCCTGAAGCCATCCTGCGGTGTTGCGGCCAGCTCACAAGAAAGCGAGTTGGAGAAAGGAGCTCAGGGGCACTGTAATTCACAAACCTGCAGAGTTATAAATGACAGCTATCGTCCAAAAATATACTGAAGTAAGGCTGCCAAGAGGACTTGAAAGCGGGGCAGAATTGCAGGAAACCGATTTCAGGAGGTAGACTGGAATTGCATTGAAAGCATAGGAAAAGAGGCAGAACGTCCACAATGATGCACTTGGCCAAAAAGGGCGTATGCGTTTTTTCCTGAATATATTCAGGAAAAAACTCATACGCCCTTTTTGGCCAACCAATCAAGCTTGCAAAGGAAATCTGCACTACAATGAAGTCTCACTTCCCCCCGGTCAAAAGGGCCATCTGAAAAAAGTGTAAAATCCAGAACGGCAGGACAGGCCATGGAGAACTGGGAGCCTTGTTATGCTGATGGGCGGGATGTAAATTGCCAACAGACACTCGGGAGAAGTGTATGGTGTTTCCTGAAACATCTAAAAAACAAAGCAACAGAGCCTAGGGCACTTCCACTTATGGTCCTATAGATTAGGGAAATTAAAATCAAAAAGACACAGCCACCCCAAAGTTTGGGATGCCTCTGTTTACAAGAACCTCGTTTACAGTACAAGTTCAACATCGCAGAAAGTGAAAAATGGATAAAGAAGTTGTGGTATTTACTTACAAAGCAATATCACTCTGCAATGAAATCTATGTCATCAGGCCCTTAGCAGCACAATGAGTGGATTCAGGTATGATGATTCTAACTGAAATAAGTCACACAGAAAAAGAAACATCATAAGATATCAGTAATACACGGAATGTAAACTTGGCTACACAGGAACTGAATTACAGAACAGAACAGGGTCTCAAATTTAGAAAACCAACTTATGCTTGCTTAAGGGGAAAGGTGAGTTGGGGTGCTGCATAAAACCAGAGATTGAAATGAACACAGATAAAGTTCCTTAAGCCAAATATGGAATAGACAAGAGCTACTCCTTGCTCAACGAAATGGACTCAACACCGCATATTAAATGCCTAAGAATGTACCTGACTAGTAAGTATCTTAAAACCTATGGATTGCTATGTCTCCGAAAGAGAATCAAGCATGTGTACAGGGGCATAAACGCAGCAGTGATAGGATTGGAGAGGTTCGGTGAGCAAATGAAGACCCTTTGAAGTCATATTGCATAGTACCCATTCCACGGGTTTCAACTACCCAGGTTTAAGTTATTCTTCCTTCAGCTAAAACATGCATGTGGAACCTAGAGTATGATCAACCATGTGATCGGGAGACGTGTTCAAATATGTCTCAGTTTTCGTACCCTGGTACTCGGGTGCAACATTCCAGACGCTTTACTAACACCCTCCCGACTTGGAGAGTCAGTCCCTTTAACCTCCTGTTTGGCCCAGTTTGCAATTTCTGTGGAAGATGAACAGGAATAGCGAGAACCAATGAGAGACTAGCTGGAGGTGTCTGGACGGGCAAATTTAACTCTCATTTCCCACCAGGAAGAGGAATTAACCAAAGGCTCAGCGTGCCGTGCCGGAACCAGATTAGGGCCTGAAGCCATCCTGCGGTGTTGCGGCCAGCTCAAAAGAAAGCAAGTTGAAGAAAGGAGCTCAGGGCCACTGTAATTCACAAACCTGCAGAGTTATAAATGACAGCTATCGTCCAAAAATATACTGAAGTAAGGCTGCCAAGAGGACTTGAAAGCGGGGCAGAATTGCAGGAAACCGATTTCAGGAGGTAGACTGGAATTGCATTGAAAGCATAGGAAAAGAGGCAGAACGTCCACAATGATGCACTTGGCCAAAAAGGGCGTATGCGTTTTTTCCTGAATATATTCAGGAAAAAACGCATACGCCCTTTTTGGCCAACCAAGCAAGCTTGCAAAGGAAATCTGCACTACAATGAAGTCTCACTTCCCCCCGGTCAAAAGGGCCATCTGAAAAAAGTGTAAAATCCAGAAAGGCAGGACAGGCCATGGAGAACTGGGAGCCTTGTTATGCTGATGGGCGGGATGTAAATTGCCAACAGACACTCGGGAGAAGTGTATGGTGTTTCCTGAAACATCTAAAAAACAAAGCAACAGAGCCTAGGGCACTTCCACTTATGGTCCTATAGCTTAGGGAAATTAAAATCAAAAAGACACAGCCACCCCAAAGTTTGGGACGCCTCTGTTTACAAGAACCTCGTTTACAGTACAAGTTCAACATCGCAGAAAGTGAAAAATGGATAAAGAAGTTGTGGTATTTACTTACAAAGCAATATCACTCAGCAATGAAATCTATGTCATCAGGCCCTTAGCAGCACAATGAGTGGATTCAGGTATGATGATTCTAACTGAAATAAGTCACACAGAAAAAGAAACATCATAAGATATCAGTAATACACGGAATGTAAACTTGGCTACACAGGAACTGAATTACAGAACAGAACAGGGTCTCAAATTTAGAAAACCAACTTATGCTTGCTTAAGGGGAAAGGTGAGTTGGGGTGCTGCATAAAACCAGAGATTGAAATCAGCACAGATAAAGTTCCTTAAGCCAAATATGGAATAGACAAGAGCTACTCCTTGCTCAACGAAATGGACTCAACACCGCATATTAAACGCCTAAGAATGTACCTAACTAGTAAGTATCTTAAAACCTATGGATTGCTATGTCTCCGAAAGAGAATCAAGCATGTGTACAGGGGCATAAACGCAGCAGTGATAGGATTGGAGAGGTTCGGTGAGCAAATGAAGACCCTCTGAAGTCATATTGCATGGTACCCATTCCACGGGTTTCAACTACCCAGGTTTAAGGTATTCTTCCTTCAGCTAAAACATGCATGTGGAACCTAGAGTATGATCAACCATGTGATCGGGAGACGTGTTCAAATATGTCTCAGTTTTCGTACCCTGGTACTCGGGTGCAACATTCCAGACGCTTTACTAACACCCTCCCGACTTGGAGAGTCAGTCCCTTTAACCTCCTGTTTGGCCCAGTTTGCAATTTCTGCGGAAGATGAACAGGAATAGCGAGAACCAATGAGAGACTAGCTGGAGGTGTCTGGACGGGCAAATTTAACTCTCATTTCCCACCAGGAAGAGGAATTAACCAAAGGCTCAGCATGCCGTGCCGGAACCAGATTAGGGCCTGAAGCCATCCTGCGGTGTTGCGGCCAGCTCAAAAGAAAGCGAGTTGAAGAAAGGAGCTCAGGGGCACTGTAATTCACAAACCTGCAGAGTTATAAATGACAGCTATCGTCCAAAAATATACTGAAGTAAGGCTGCCAAGAGGACTTGAAAGCGGGGCAGAATTGCAGGAAACCGATTTCAGGAGGTAGACTGGAATTGCATTGAAAGCATAGGAAAAGAGGCAGAACGTCCACAATGATGCACTTGGCCAAAAAGGGCGTATGCGTTTTTTCCTGAATATAGTCAGGAAAAAACTCATACGCCCTTTTTGGCCAACCAAGCAAGCTTGCAAAGGAAATCTGCACTACAATGAAGTCTCACTTCCCCCCGGTCAAAAGGGCCATCTGAAAAAAGTGTAAAATCCAGAAAGGCAGGACAGGCCATGGAGAACTGGGAGCCTTGTTATGCTGATGGGCGGGATGTAAATTGCCAACAGACACTCGGGAGAAGTGTATGGTGTTTCCTGAAACATCTAAAAAACAAAGCAACAGAGCCTAGGGCACTTCCACTTATGGTCCTATAGCTTAGGGAAATTAAAATCAAAAAGACACAGCCACCCCAAAGTTTGGGACGCCTCTGTTTACAAGAACCTCGTTTACAGTACAAGTTCAACATCGCAGAAAGTGAAAAATGGATAAAGAAGTTGTGGTATTTACTTACAAAGCAATATCACTCAGCAATGAAATCTATGTCATCAGGCCCTTAGCAGCACAATGAGTGGATTCAGGTATGATGATTCTAACTGAAATAAGTCACACAGAAAAAGAAACATCATAAGATATCAGTAATACACGGAATGTAAACTTGGCTACACCAGAACTGAATTACAGAACAGAACAGGGTCTCAAATTTAGAAAACCAACTTATGCTTGCTTAAGGGGAAAGGTGAGTTGGGGTGCTGCATAAAACCAGAGATTGAAATGAGCACAGATAAAGTTCCTTAAGCCAAATATGGAATAGACAAGAGCTACTCCTTGCTCAACGAAATGGACACAACACCGCATATTAAACGCCTAAGAATGTACCTGACTAGTAAGTATCTTAAAACCTATGGATTGTTATGTCTCCGAAAGAGAATCAAGCATGTGTACAGGGGCATAAACGCAGCAGTGATAGGATTGGAGAGGTTCGGTGAGCAAATGAAGACCCTTTGAAGTCATATTGCATGGTACCCATTCCACGGGTTTCAACTACCCAGGTTTAAGGTATTCTTCCTTCAGCTAAAACATGCATGTGGAACCTAAAGTATGATCAACCATGTGATCGGGAGACGTGTTCAAATATGTCTCAGTTTTCGTACCCTGGTACTCGGGTGCAACATTCCAGACGCTTTACTAACACCCTCCCGACTTGGAGAGTCAGTCCCTTTAACCTCCTGTTTGGCCCAGTTTGCAATTTCTGCGAAAGATGAACAGGAATAGCGAGAACCAATGAGAGACTAGCTGGAGGTGTCTGGACGGGCAAATTTAACTCTCATTTCCCACCAGGAAGAGGAATTAACCAAAGGCTCAGCATGCCGTGCCGGAACCAGATTAGGGCCTGAAGCCGTCCTGTGGTGTTGCGGCCAGCTCAAAAGAAAGCGAGTTGAAGAAAGGAGCTCAGGGGCACTGTAATTCACAAACCTGCAGAGTTATAAATGACAGCTATCGTCCAAAAATATACTGAAGTAAGGCTGCCAAGAGGACTTGAAAGCGGGGCAGAATTGCAGGAAACCGATTTCAGGAGGTAGACTGGAATTGCATTGAAAGCATAGGAAAAGAGGCAGAACGTCCACAATGATGCACTTGGCCAAAAAGGGCGTATGCGTTTTTTCCTGAATATATTCAGGAAAAAACTCATACGCCCTTTTTGGCCAACCAAGCAAGCTTGCAAAGGAAATCTGCACTACAATGAAGTCTCACTTCCCCCCGGTCAAAAGGGCCATCTGAAAAAAGTGTAAAATCCAGAAAGGCAGGACAGGCCATGGAGAACTGGGAGCCTTGTTATGCTGATGGGCGGGATGTAAATTGCCAACAGACACTCGGGAGAAGTGTATGGTGTTTCCTGAAACATCTAAAAAACAAAGCAACAGAGCCTAGGGCACTTCCACTTATGGTCCTATAGCTTAGGGAAATTAAAATCAGAAAGACACAGCCACCCCAAAGTTTGGGACGCCTCTGTTTACAAGAACCTCGTTTACAGTACAAGTTCAACATCGCAGAAAGTGAAAAATGGATAAAGATGTTGTGGTATTTACTTACAAAGCAATATCACTCAGCAATGAAATCTATGTCATCAGGCCCTTAGCAGCACAATGAGTGGATTCAGGTATGATGATTCTAACTGAAATAAGTCACACAGAAAAAGAAACATCATAAGATATCAGTAATAAACGGAATGTAAACTTGGCTACACAGGAACTGAATTACAGAACAGAACAGGGTCTCAAATTTAGAAAACCAACTTATGCTTGCTTAAGGGGAAAGGTGAGTTGGGGTGCTGCATAAAACCAGAGATTGAAATGAGCACAGATAAAGTTCCTTAAGCCAAATATGGAATAGACAAGAGCTACTCCTTGCTCAATGAAATGGACTCAACACCGCATATTAAATGCCTAAGAATGAACCTGACTAGTAAGTATCTTAAAACCTATGGATTGCTATGTCTCCGAAAGAGAATCAAGCATGTGTACAGGGGCATAAACGCAGCAGTGATAGGATTGGAGAGGTTCGGTGAGCAAATGAAGACCCTTTGAAGTCATATTGCATAGTACCCATTCCATGGGTTTCAACTACCCAGGTTTAAGTTATTCTTCCTTCAGCTAAAACATGCATGTGGAACCTAGAGTATGATCAACCATGTGATCGGGAGACGTGTTCAAATATGTCTCAGTTTTCGTACCCTGGTACTCGGGTGCAACATTCCAGACGCTTTACTAACACCCTCCCGACTTGGAGAGTCAGTCCCTTTAACCTCCTGTTTGGCCCAGTTTGCAATTTCTGCGGAAGATGAACAGGAATAGCGAGAACCAATGAGAGACTAGCTGGAGGTGTCTGGACGGGCAAATTTAACTCTCATTTCCCACCAGGAAGAGGAATTAACCAAAGGCTCAGCGTGCCGTGCCGGAACCAGATTAGGGCCTGAAGCCATCCTGCGGTGTTGCGGCCAGCTCAAAAGAAAGCGAGTTGAAGAAAGGAGCTCAGGGCCACTGTAATTCACAAACCTGCAGAGTTATAAATGACAGCTATCGTCCAAAAATATACTGAAGTAAGGCTGCCAAGAGGACTTGAAAGCGGGGCAGAATTGCAGGAAACCGATTTCAGGAGGTAGACTGGAATTGCATTGAAAGCATAGGAAAAGAGGCAGAACGTCCACAATGATGCACTTGGCCAAAAAGGGCGTATGCGTTTTTTCCTGAATATATTCAGGAAAAAACGCATACGCCCTTTTTGGCCAACCAAGCAAGCTTGCAAAGGAAATCTGCACTACAATGAAGTCTCACTTCCCCCCGGTCAAAAGGGCCATCTGAAAAAAGTGTAAAATCCAGAAAGGCAGTACAGGCCATGGAGAACTGGGAGCCTTGTTATGCTGATGGGCGGGATGTAAATTGCCAACAGACACTCGGGAGAAGTGTATGGTGTTTCCTGAAACATCTAAAAAACAAAGCAACAGAGCCTAGGGCACTTCCACTTATGGTCCTATAGCTTAGGGAAATTAAAATCAAAAAGACACAGCCACCCCAAAGTTTGGGACGCCTCTGTTTACAAGAACCTCGTTTACAGTACAAGTTCAACATCGCAGAAAGTGAAAAATGGATAAAGAAGTTGTGGTATTTACTTACAAAGCAATATCACTCAGCAATGAAATCTATGTCATCAGGCCCTTAGCAGCACAATGAGTGGATTCAGGTATGATGATTCTAACTGAAATAAGTCACACAGAAAAAGAAACATCATAAGATATCAGTAATACACGGAATGTAAACTTGGCTACACAGGAACTGAATTACAGAACAGAACAGGGTCTCAAATTTAGAAAACCAACTTATGCTTGCTTAAGGGGAAAGGTGAGTTGGGGTGCTGCATAAAACCAGAGATTGAAATGAACACAGATAAAGTTCCTTAAGCCAAATATGGAATAGACAAGAGCTACTCCTTGCTCAACGAAATGGACTCAACACCGCATATTAAATGCCTAAGAATGTACCTGACTAGTAAGTATCTTAAAACCTATGGATTGCTATGTCTCCGAAAGAGAATCAAGCATGTGTACAGGGGCATAAACGCAGCAGTGATAGGATTGGAGAGGTTCGGTGAGCAAATGAAGACCCTTTGAAGTCATATTGCATGGTACCCATTCCACGGGTTTCAACTACCCAGGTTTAAGGTATTCTTCCTTCAGCTAAAACATGCATGTGGAACCTAGAGTATGATCAACCATGTGATCGGGAGACGTGTTCAAATATGTCTCAGTTTTCGTACCCTGGTACTCGGGTGCAACATTCCAGACGCTTTACTAACACCCTCCCGACTTGGAGAGTCAGTCCCTTTAACCTCCTGTTTGGCCCAGTTTGCAATTTCTGCGGAAGATGAACAGGAATAGCGAGAACCAATGAGAGACTAGCTGGAGGTGTCTGGACGGGCAAATTTAACTCTCATTTCCCACCAGGAAGAGGAATTAACCAAAGGCTCAGCATGCCGTGCCGGAACCAGATTAGGGCCTGAAGCCATCCTGTGGTGTTGCGGCCAGCTCAAAAGAAAGCGAGTTGAAGAAAGGAGCTCAGGGGCACTGTAATTCACAAACCTGCAGAGTTATAAATGACAGCTATCGTCCAAAAATATACTGAAGTAAGGCTGCCAAGAGGACTTGAAAGCGGGGCAGAATTGCAGGAAACCGATTTCAGGAGGTAGACTGGAATTGCATTGAAAGCATAGGAAAAGAGGCAGAACGTCCACAATGATGCACTTGGCCAAAAAGGGCGTATGCGTTTTTTCCTGAATATATTCAGGAAAAAACTCATACGCCCTTTTTGGCCAACCAAGCAAGCTTGCAAAGGAAATCTGCACTACAATGAAGTCTCACTTCCCCCCGGTCAAAAGGGCCATCTGAAAAAAGTGTAAAATCCAGAAAGGCAGTACAGGCCATGGAGAACTGGGAGCCTTGTTATGCTGATGGGCGGGATGTAAATTGCCAACAGACACTCGGGAGAAGTGTATGGTGTTTCCTGAAACATCTAAAAAACAAAGCAACAGAGCCTAGGGCACTTCCACTTATGGTCCTATAGATTAGGGAAATTAAAATCAAAAAGACACAGCCACCCCAAAGTTTGGGACGCCTCTGTTTACAAGAACCTCGTTTACAGTACAAGTTCAACATCGCAGAAAGTGAAAAATGGATAAAGAAGTTGTGGTATTTACTTACAAAGCAATATCACTCTGCAATGAAATCTATGTCATCAGGCCCTTAGCAGCACAATGAGTGGATTCAGGTATGATGATTCTAACTGAAATAAGTCACACAGAAAAAGAAACATCATAAGATATCAGTAATACACGGAATGTAAACTTGGCTACACAGGAACTGAATTACAGAACAGAACAGGGTCTCAAATTTAGAAAACCAACTTATGCTTGCTTAAGGGGAAAGGTGAGTTGGGGTGCTGCATAAAACCAGAGATTGAAATCAGCACAGATAAAGTTCCTTAAGCCAAATATGGAATAGACAAGAGCTACTCCTTGCTCAACGAAATGGACACAACACCGCATATTAAACGCCTAAGAATGTACCTGACTAGTAAGTATCTTAAAACCTATGGATTGCTATGTCTCCGAAAGAGAATCAAGCATGTGTACAGGGGCATAAACGCAGCAGTGATAGGATTGGAGAGGTTTGGTGAGCAAATGAAGACCCTCTGAAGTCATATTGCATGGTACCCATTCCACGGGTTTCAACTACCCAGGTTTAAGGTATTCTTCCTTCAGCTAAAACATGCATGTGGAACCTAGAGTATGATCAACCATGTGATCGGGAGACGTGTTCAAATATGTCTCAGTTTTCGTACCCTGGTACTCGGGTGCAACATTCCAGACGCTTTACTAACACCCTCCCGACTTGGAGAGTCAGTCCCTTTAACCTCCTGTTTGGCCCAGTTTGCAATTTCTGCGGAAGATGAACAGGAATAGCGAGAACCAATGAGAGACTAGCTGGAGGTGTCTGGACGGGCAAATTTAACTCTCATTTCCCACCAGGAAGAGGAATTAACCAAAGGCTCAGCATGCCGTGCCGGAACCAGATTAGGGCCTGAAGCCGTCCTGTGGTGTTGCGGCCAGCTCAAAAGAAAGCGAGTTGAAGAAAGGAGCTCAGGGGCACTGTAATTCACAAACCTGCAGAGTTATAAATGACAGCTATCGTCCAAAAATATACTGAAGTAAGGCTGCCAAGAGGACTTGAAAGCGGGGCAGAATTGCAGGAAACCGATTTCAGGAGGTAGACTGGAATTGCATTGAAAGCATAGGAAAAGAGGCAGAACGTCCACAATGATGCACTTGGCCAAAAAGGGCATATGCGTTTTTTCCTGAATATATTCAGGAAAAAACGCATACGCCCTTTTTGGCCAACCAAGCAAGCTTGCAAAGGAAATCTGCACTACAATGAAGTCTCACTTCCCCCCGGTCAAAAGGGCCATCTGAAAAAAGTGTAAAATCCAGAAAGGCAGGACAGGCCATGGAGAACTGGGAGCCTTGTTATGCTGATGGGCGGGATGTAAATTGCCAACAGACACTCGGGAGAAGTGTATGGTGTTTCCTGAAACATCTAAAAAACAAAGCAACAGAGCCTAGGGCACTTCCACTTATGGTCCTATAGCTTAGGGAAATTAAAATCAAAAAGACACAGCCACCCCAAAGTTTGGGACGCCTCTGTTTACAAGAACCTCGTTTACAGTACAAGTTCAACATCGCAGAAAGTGAAAAATGGATAAAGAAGTTGTGGTATTTACTTACAAAGCAATATCACTCAGCAATGAAATCTATGTCATCAGGCCCTTAGCAGCACAATGAGTGGATTCAGGTATGATGATTCTAACTGAAATAAGTCACACAGAAAAAGAAACATCATAAGATATCAGTAATACACGGAATGTAAACTTGGCTACACATGAACTGAATCACAGAACAGAACAGGGTCTCAAATTTAGAAAACCAACTTATGCTTGCTTAAGGGGAAATGTTAGTTGGGGTGCTGCATAAAACCAGAGATTGAAATCAGCACAGATAAAGTTCCTTAAGCCAAATATGGAATAGACAAGAGCTACTCCTTGCTCAAAGTAATGGACTCAACACCGCATATTAAACGCCTAAGAATGTACCTGACTAGTAAGTATCTTAAAACCTATGGATTGCTATGTCTCCGAAAGAGAATCAATCATGTGTACAGGGGCATAAACGCAGCAGTGATAGGATTGGAGAGGTTCGGTGAGCTAATGAAGACCCTTTGAAGTCATATTGCATGGTACCCATTCCACGGGTTTCAACTACCCAGGTTTAAGGTATTCTTCCTTCAGGTAAAACATGCATGTGGAACCTAGAGTCTGATCAACCATGTGATCGGGAGACGTGTTCAAATATGTCTCAGTTTTCGTACCCTGGTACTCGGGTGCAACATTCCAGACGCTTTACTAACACCCTCCCGACTTGGAGAGTCAGTCCCTTTAACCTCCTGTTTGGCCCAGTTTGCAATTTCTGCGGAAGATGAACAGGAATAGCGAGAACCAATGAGAGACTAGCTGGAGGTGTCTGGACGGGCAAATTTAACTCTCATTTCCCACCAGGAAGAGGAATTAACCAAAGGCTCAGCGTGCCGTGCCGGAACCAGATTAGGGCCTGAAGCCATCCTGCGGTGTTGCGGCCAGCTCACAAGAAAGCGAGTTGAAGAAAGGAGCTCAGGGGCACTGTAATTCACAAACCTGCAGAGTTATAAATGACAGCTATCGTCCAAAAATATACTGAAGTAAGGCTGCCAAGAGGACTTGAAAGCGGGGCAGAATTGCAGGAAACCGATTTCAGGAGGTAGACTGGAATTGCATTGAAAGCATAGGAAAAGAGGCAGAACGTCCACAATGATGCACTTGGCCAAAAAGGGCGTATGCGTTTTTTCCTGAATATATTCAGGAAAAAACTCATACGCCCTTTTTGGCCAACCAATCAAGCTTGCAAAGGAAATCTGCACTACAATGAAGTCTCACTTCCCCCCGGTCAAAAGGGCCATCTGAAAAAAGTGTAAAATCCAGAACGGCAGGACAGGCCATGGAGAACTGGGAGCCTTGTTATGCTGATGGGCGGGATGTAAATTGCCAACAGACACTCGGGAGAAGTGTATGGTGTTTCCTGAAACATCTAAAAAACAAAGCAACAGAGCCTAGGGCACTTCCACTTATGGTCCTATAGATTAGGGAAATTAAAATCAAAAAGACACAGCCACCCCAAAGTTTGGGATGCCTCTGTTTACAAGAACCTCGTTTACAGTACAAGTTCAACATCGCAGAAAGTGAAAAATGGATAAAGAAGTTGTGGTATTTACTTACAAAGCAATATCACTCTGCAATGAAATCTATGTCATCAGGCCCTTAGCAGCACAATGAGTGGATTCAGGTATGATGATTCTAACTGAAATAAGTCACACAGAAAAAGAAACATCATAAGATATCAGTAATACACGGAATGTAAACTTGGCTACACAGGAACTGAATTACAGAACAGAACAGGGTCTCAAATTTAGAAAACCAACTTATGCTTGCTTAAGGGGAAAGGTGAGTTGGGGTGCTGCATAAAACCAGAGATTGAAATGAACACAGATAAAGTTCCTTAAGCCAAATATGGAATAGACAAGAGCTACTCCTTGCTCAACGAAATGGACTCAACACCGCATATTAAATGCCTAAGAATGTACCTGACTAGTAAGTATCTTAAAACCTATGGATTGCTATGTCTCCGAAA
Source organism: Pseudorca crassidens (assembly GCF_039906515.1). NCBI lineage: Eukaryota > Metazoa > Chordata > Mammalia > Artiodactyla > Delphinidae > Pseudorca > Pseudorca crassidens. The sequence continues at coordinate 15,431 of NW_027136092.1, read as the reverse complement.
GAGAATCAAGCATGTGTACAGGGGCATAAACGCAGCAGTGATAGGATTGGAGAGGTTCGGTGAGCAAATGAAGACCCTTTGAAGTCATATTGCATGGTACCCATTCCACGGGTTTCAACTACCCAGGTTTAAGTTATTCTTCCTTCAGCTAAAACATGCATGTGGAACCTAGAGTATGATCAACCATGTGATCGGGAGACGTGTTCAAATATGTCTCAGTTTTCGTACCCTGGTACTCGGGTGCAACATTCCAGACGCTTTACTAACACCCTCCCGACTTGGAGAGTCAGTCCCTTTAACCTCCTGTTTGGCCCAGTTTGCAATTTCTGCGGAAGATGAACAGGAATAGCGAGAACCAATGAGAGACTAGCTGGAGGTGTCTGGACGGGCAAATTTAACTCTCATTTCCCACCAGGAAGAGGAATTAACCAAAGGCTCAGCGTGCCGTGCCGGAACCAGATTAGGGCCTGAAGCCATCCTGCGGTGTTGCGGCCAGCTCAAAAGAAAGCAAGTTGAAGAAAGGAGCTCAGGGCCACTGTAATTCACAAACCTGCAGAGTTATAAATGACAGCTATCGTCCAAAAATATACTGAAGTAAGGCTGCCAAGAGGACTTGAAAGCGGGGCAGAATTGCAGGAAACCGATTTCAGGAGGTAGACTGGAATTGCATTGAAAGCATAGGAAAAGAGGCAGAACGTCCACAATGATGCACTTGGCCAAAAAGGGCGTATGCGTTTTTTCCTGAATATATTCAGGAAAAAACGCATACGCCCTTTTTGGCCAACCAAGCAAGCTTGCAAAGGAAATCTGCACTACAATGAAGTCTCACTTCCCCCCGGTCAAAAGGGCCATCTGAAAAAAGTGTAAAATCCAGAAAGGCAGGACAGGCCATGGAGAACTGGGAGCCTTGTTATGCTGATGGGCGGGATGTAAATTGCCAACAGACACTCGGGAGAAGTGTATGGTGTTTCCTGAAACATCTAAAAAACAAAGCAACAGAGCCTAGGGCACTTCCACTTATGGTCCTATAGCTTAGGGAAATTAAAATCAAAAAGACACAGCCACCCCAAAGTTTGGGACGCCTCTGTTTACAAGAACCTCGTTTACAGTACAAGTTCAACATCGCAGAAAGTGAAAAATGGATAAAGAAGTTGTGGTATTTACTTACAAAGCAATATCACTCAGCAATGAAATCTATGTCATCAGGCCCTTAGCAGCACAATGAGTGGATTCAGGTATGATGATTCTAACTGAAATAAGTCACACAGAAAAAGAAACATCATAAGATATCAGTAATACACGGAATGTAAACTTGGCTACACAGGAACTGAATTACAGAACAGAACAGGGTCTCAAATTTAGAAAACCAACTTATGCTTGCTTAAGGGGAAAGGTGAGTTGGGGTGCTGCATAAAACCAGAGATTGAAATCAGCACAGATAAAGTTCCTTAAGCCAAATATGGAATAGACAAGAGCTACTCCTTGCTCAACGAAATGGACTCAACACCGCATATTAAACGCCTAAGAATGTACCTAACTAGTAAGTATCTTAAAACCTATGGATTGCTATGTCTCCGAAAGAGAATCAAGCATGTGTACAGGGGCATAAACGCAGCAGTGATAGGATTGGAGAGGTTCGGTGAGCAAATGAAGACCCTCTGAAGTCATATTGCATGGTACCCATTCCACGGGTTTCAACTACCCAGGTTTAAGGTATTCTTCCTTCAGCTAAAACATGCATGTGGAACCTAGAGTATGATCAACCATGTGATCGGGAGACGTGTTCAAATATGTCTCAGTTTTCGTACCCTGGTACTCGGGTGCAACATTCCAGACGCTTTACTAACACCCTCCCGACTTGGAGAGTCAGTCCCTTTAACCTCCTGTTTGGCCCAGTTTGCAATTTCTGCGGAAGATGAACAGGAATAGCGAGAACCAATGAGAGACTAGCTGGAGGTGTCTGGACGGGCAAATTTAACTCTCATTTCCCACCAGGAAGAGGAATTAACCAAAGGCTCAGCATGCCGTGCCGGAACCAGATTAGGGCCTGAAGCCATCCTGCGGTGTTGCGGCCAGCTCAAAAGAAAGCGAGTTGAAGAAAGGAGCTCAGGGGCACTGTAATTCACAAACCTGCAGAGTTATAAATGACAGCTATCGTCCAAAAATATACTGAAGTAAGGCTGCCAAGAGGACTTGAAAGCGGGGCAGAATTGCAGGAAACCGATTTCAGGAGGTAGACTGGAATTGCATTGAAAGCATAGGAAAAGAGGCAGAACGTCCACAATGATGCACTTGGCCAAAAAGGGCGTATGCGTTTTTTCCTGAATATAGTCAGGAAAAAACTCATACGCCCTTTTTGGCCAACCAAGCAAGCTTGCAAAGGAAATCTGCACTACAATGAAGTCTCACTTTCCCCCGGTCAAAAGGGCCATCTGAAAAAAGTGTAAAATCCAGAAAGGCAGGACAGGCCATGGAGAACTGGGAGCCTTGTTATGCTGATGGGCGGGATGTAAATTGCCAACAGACACTCGGGAGAAGTGTATGGTGTTTCCTGAAACATCTAAAAAACAAAGCAACAGAGCCTAGGGCACTTCCACTTATGGTCCTATAGCTTAGGGAAATTAAAATCAAAAAGACACAGCCACCCCAAAGTTTGGGACGCCTCTGTTTACAAGAACCTCGTTTACAGTACAAGTTCAACATCGCAGAAAGTGAAAAATGGATAAAGAAGTTGTGGTATTTACTTACAAAGCAATATCACTCAGCAATGAAATCTATGTCATCAGGCCCTTAGCAGCACAATGAGTGGATTCAGGTATGATGATTCTAACTGAAATAAGTCACACAGAAAAAGAAACATCATAAGATATCAGTAATACACGGAATATAAACTTGGCTACACCAGAACTGAATTACAGAACAGAACAGGGTCTCAAATTTAGAAAACCAACTTATGCTTGCTTAAGGGGAAAGGTGAGTTGGGGTGCTGCATAAAACCAGAGATTTAAATGAGCACAGATAAAGTTCCTTAAGCCAAATATGGAATAGACAAGAGCTACTCCTTGCTCAACGAAATGGACACAACACCGCATATTAAACGCCTAAGAATGTACCTGACTAGTAAGTATCTTAAAACCTATGGATTGTTATGTCTCCGAAAGAGAATCAAGCATGTGTACAGGGGCATAAACGCAGCAGTGATAGGATTGGAGAGGTTCGGTGAGCAAATGAAGACCCTTTGAAGTCATATTGCATGGTACCCATTCCACGGGTTTCAACTACCCAGGTTTAAGGTATTCTTCCTTCAGGTAAAACATGCATGTGGAACCTAAAGTATGATCAACCATGTGATCGGGAGACGTGTTCAAATATGTCTCAGTTTTCGTACCCTGGTACTCGGGTGCAACATTCCAGACGCTTTACTAACACCCTCCCGACTTGGAGAGTCAGTCCCTTTAACCTCCTGTTTGGCCCAGTTTGCAATTTCTGCGAAAGATGAACAGGAATAGCGAGAACCAATGAGAGACTAGCTGGAGGTGTCTGGACGGGCAAATTTAACTCTCATTTCCCACCAGGAAGAGGAATTAACCAAAGGCTCAGCATGCCGTGCCGGAACCAGATTAGGGCCTGAAGCCGTCCTGTGGTGTTGCGGCCAGCTCAAAAGAAAGCGAGTTGAAGAAAGGAGCTCAGGGGCACTGTAATTCACAAACCTGCAGAGTTATAAATGACAGCTATCGTCCAAAAATATACTGAAGTAAGGCTGCCAAGAGGACTTGAAAGCGGGGCAGAATTGCAGGAAACCGATTTCAGGAGGTAGACTGGAATTGCATTGAAAGCATAGGAAAAGAGGCAGAACGTCCACAATGATGCACTTGGCCAAAAAGGGCGTATGCGTTTTTTCCTGAATATATTCAGGAAAAAACTCATACGCCCTTTTTGGCCAACCAAGCAAGCTTGCAAAGGAAATCTGCACTACAATGAAGTCTCACTTCCCCCCGGTCAAAAGGGCCATCTGAAAAAAGTGTAAAATCCAGAAAGGCAGGACAGGCCATGGAGAACTGGGAGCCTTGTTATGCTGATGGGCGGGATGTAAATTGCCAACAGACACTCGGGAGAAGTGTATGGTGTTTCCTGAAACATCTAAAAAACAAAGCAACAGAGCCTAGGGCACTTCCACTTATGGTCCTATAGCTTAGGGAAATTAAAATCAGAAAGACACAGCCACCCCAAAGTTTGGGACGCCTCTGTTTACAAGAACCTCGTTTACAGTACAAGTTCAACATCGCAGAAAGTGAAAAATGGATAAAGAAGTTGTGGTATTTACTTACAAAGCAATATCACTCAGCAATGAAATCTATGTCATCAGGCCCTTAGCAGCACAATGAGTGGATTCAGGTATGATGATTCTAACTGAAATAAGTCACACAGAAAAAGAAACATCATAAGATATCAGTAATAAACGGAATGTAAACTTGGCTACACAGGAACTGAATTACAGAACAGAACAGGGTCTCAAATTTAGAAAACCAACTTATGCTTGCTTAAGGGGAAAGGTGAGTTGGGGTGCTGCATAAAACCAGAGATTGAAATCAGCACAGATAAAGTTCCTTAAGCCAAATATGGAATAGACAAGAGCTACTCCTTGCTCAATGAAATGGACTCAACACCGCATATTAAATGCCTAAGAATGTACCTGACTAGTAAGTATCTTAAAACCTATGGATTGCTATGTCTCCGAAAGAGAATCAAGCATGTGTACAGGGGCATAAACGCAGCAGTGATAGGATTGGAGAGGTTCGGTGAGCAAATGAAGACCCTTTGAAGTCATATTGCATGGTACCCATTCCACGGGTTTCAACTACCCAGGTTTAAGGTATTCTTCCTTCAGCTAAAACATGCATGTGGAACCTAGAGTATGATCAACCATGTGATCGGGAGACGTGTTCAAATATGTCTCAGTTTTCGTACCCTGGTACTCGGGTGCAACATTCCAGACGCTTTACTAACACCCTCCCGACTTGGAGAGTCAGTCCCTTTAACCTCCTGTTTGGCCCAGTTTGCAATTTCTGCGGAAGATGAACAGGAATAGCGAGAACCAATGAGAGACTAGCTGGAGGTGTCTGGACGGGCAAATTTAACTCTCATTTCCCACCAGGAAGAGGAATTAACCAAAGGCTCAGCGTGCCGTGCCGGAACCAGATTAGGGCCTGAAGCCATCCTGCGGTGTTGCGGCCAGCTCAAAAGAAAGCGAGTTGAAGAAAGGAGCTCAGGGCCACTGTAATTCACAAACCTGCAGAGTTATAAATGACAGCTATCGTCCAAAAATATACTGAAGTAAGGCTGCCAAGAGGACTTGAAAGCGGGGCAGAATTGCAGGAAACCGATTTCAGGAGGTAGACTGGAATTGCATTGAAAGCATAGGATAAGAGGCAGAACGTCCACAATGATGCACTTGGCCAAAAAGGGCGTATGCGTTTTTTCCTGAATATATTCAGGAAAAAACGCATACGCCCTTTTTGGCCAACCAAGCAAGCTTGCAAAGGAAATCTGCACTACAATGAAGTCTCACTTCCCCCCGGTCAAAAGGGCCATCTGAAAAAAGTGTAAAATCCAGAAAGGCAGGACAGGCCATGGAGAACTGGGAGCCTTGTTATGCTGATGGGCGGGATGTAAATTGCCAACAGACACTCGGGAGAAGTGTATGGTGTTTCCTGAAACATCTAAAAAACAAAGCAACAGAGCCTAGGGCACTTCCACTTATGGTCCTATAGCTTAGGGAAATTAAAATCAAAAAGACACAGCCACCCCAAAGTTTGGGACGCCTCTGTTTACAAGAACCTCGTTTACAGTACAAGTTCAACATCGCAGAAAGTGAAAAATGGATAAAGAAGTTGTGGTATTTACTTACAAAGCAATATCACTCAGCAATGAAATCTATGTCATCAGGCCCTTAGCAGCACAATGAGTGGATTCAGGTATGATGATTCTAACTGAAATAAGTCACACAGAAAAAGAAACATCATAAGATATCAGTAATACACGGAATGTAAACTTGGCTACACATGAACTGAATCACAGAACAGAACAGGGTCTCAAATTTAGAAAACCAACTTATGCTTGCTTAAGGGGAAATGTGAGTTGGGGTGCTGCATAAAACCAGAGATTGAAATGAGCACAGATAAAGTTCCTTAAGCCAAATATGGAATAGACAAGAGCTACTCCTTGCTCAATGAAATGGACTCAACACCGCATATTAAATGCCTAAGAATGTACCTGACTAGTAAGTATCTTAAAACCTATGGATTGCTATGTCTCCGAAAGAGAATCAAGCATGTGTACAGGGGCATAAACGCAGCAGTGATAGGATTGGAGAGGTTCGGTGAGCAAATGAAGACCCTTTGAAGTCATATTGCATGGTACCCATTCCATGGGTTTCAACTACCCAGGTTTAAGGTATTCTTCCTTCAGCTAAAACATGCATGTGGAACCTAGAGTATGATCAACCATGTGATCGGGAGACGTGTTCAAATATGTCTCAGTTTTCGTACCCTGGTACTCGGGTGCAACATTCCAGACGCTTTACTAACACCCTCCCGACTTGGAGAGTCAGTCCCTTTAACCTCCTGTTTGGCCCAGTTTGCAATTTCTGCGGAAGATGAACAGGAATAGCGAGAACCAATGAGAGACTAGCTGGAGGTGTCTGGACGGGCAAATTTAACTCTCATTTCCCACCAGGAAGAGGAATTAACCAAAGGCTCAGCGTGCCGTGCCGGAACCAGATTAGGGCCTGAAGCCATACTATGGTGTTGCTGCCAGCTCAAAAGAAAGCGAGTTGAAGAAAGGAGATCAGGGGCACTGTAATTCACAAACCTGCATAGTTATAAATGACAGCTATCGTCCAAAAATATACTGAAGTAAGGCTGCCAAGAGGACTTGAAAGCGGGGCAGAATTGCAGGAAACCGATTTCAGGAGGTAGACTGGAATTGCATTGAAAGCATAGGAAAAGAGGCAGAACGTCCACAATGATGCACTTGGCCAAAAAGGGCGTATGCGTTTTTTCCTGAATATATTCAGGAAGAAACGCATACGCCCGTTTTGGCCAACCAAGCAAGCTTGCAAAGTAAATCTGCACTAAAATGAAGTCTCACTTCCCCCCGGTCAAAAGGGCCATCTGAAAAAAGTGTAAAATCCAGAAAGGCAGGACAGGCCATGGAGAACTGGGAGCCTTGTTATGCTGATGGGCGGGATGTAAATTGCCAACAGACACTCGGGAGAAGTGTATGGTGTTTCCTGAAACATCTAAAAAACAAAGCAACAGAGCCTAGGGCACTTCCACTTATGGTCCTATAGCTTAGGGAAATTAAAATCAAAAAGACACAGCCACCCCAAAGTTTGGGACGCCTCTGTTTACAAGAACCTCGTTTACAGTACAAGTTCAACATCGCAGAAAGTGAAAAATGGATAAAGAAGTTGTGGTATTTACTTACAAAGCAATATCACTCAGCAATGAAATCTATGTCATCAGGCCCTTAGCAGCACAATGAGTGGATTCAGGTACGATGATTCTAACTGAAATAAGTCACACAGAAAAAGAAACATCATAAGATATCAGTAATACACGGAATGTAAACTTGGCTACACAGGAACTGAATTACAGAACAGAACAGGGTCTCAAATTTAGAAAACCAACTTATGCTTGCTTAAGGGGAAAGGTGAGTTGGGGTGCTGCATAAAACCAGAGATTGAAATGAGCACAGATAAAGTTCCTTAAGCCAAATATGGAATAGACAAGAGCTACTCCTTGCTCAACGAAATGGACTCAACACCCCATATTAAACGCCTAAGAATGTACCTGACTAGTAAGTATCTTAAAACCTAGGGATTGCTATGTCTCCGAAAGAGAATCAAGCGTGTGTACAGGGGCATAAATGCAGCAGTGATAGGATTGGAGAGGTTCGGTGAGCAAATGAAGACCCTTTGAAGTCATATTGCATGGTACCCATTCCACAGGTTTCAACTACCCAGGTTTAAGGTATTCTTCCTTCAGCTAAAACATGCATGTGGAACCTAGAGTATGATCAACCATGTGATCGGGAGACGTGTTCAAATATGTCTCAGTTTTCATACCCTGGTACTCGGGTGCAACAATCCAGACGCTTTACTAACACTCTCCCGACTTGGAGAGTCAGTCCCTTTAACCTCCTGTTTGGCCCAGTTTGCAATTTCTGCGGAAGATGAACAGGAATAGCGAGAACCAATGAGAGACTAGCTGGAGGTGTCTGGACGGGAAAATTTTACTCTCATTTCCCACCAGGAAGAGGAATTAACCAAAGGCTCAGCGTGCCGTGCCGGAACCAGATTAGGGCCTGAAGCCATCCTGCGGTGTTGCGGCCAGGTCACAAGAAAGCGAGTTGAAGAAAGGAGCTCAGGGGCACTGTAATTCACAAACCTGCAGAGTTATAAATGACAGCTATCGTCCAAAAATATACTGAAGTAAGGCTGCCAAGAGGACTTGAAAGCGGGGCAGAATTGCAGGAAACCGATTTCAGGAGGTAGACTGGAATTGCATTGAAAGCATAGGAAAAGAGGCAGAACGTCCACAATGATGCACTTCGCCAAAAAGGGCGTATGCGTTTTTTCCTGAATACATTCAGGAAAAAACGCATACGCCCTTTTTGGCCAACCAAGCAAACTTGCAAATGAAATCTGCACTACAATGAAGTCTCACTTCCCCCGGTCAAAAGGGCCATATGAAAAACGTGTAAAATCCAGAAAGGCAGGACAGGCCATGGAGAACTGGGAGCCTTGTTATGCTGATGGGCGGGATGTAAATTGCCAACAGACACTCGGGAGAAGTGTATGGTGTTTCCTGAAACATCTAAAAAACAAAGCAACAGAGCCTAGGGCACTTCCACTTATGGTCCTATAGCTTAGGGAAATTAAAATCAAAAAGACACAGCCACCCCAAAGTTTGGGACGCCTCTGTTTACAAGAACCTCGTTTACAGTACAAGTTCAACATCGCAGAAAGTGAAAAATGGATAAAGAAGTTGTGGTATTTACTTACAAAGCAATATCACTCAGCAATGAAATCTATGTCATCAGGCCCTTAGCAGCACAATGAGTGGATTCAGGTATGATGATTCTAACTGAAATATGTCACACAGAAAAATAAACATCATAAGATATCACTAATACACGGAATGTAAACTTGGCTACACAGGAACTGAATTACAGAACAGAACAGGGTCTCAAATTTAGAAAACCAACTTATGCTTGCTTAAGGGGAAAGGTGAGTGGGGTTGCTGCATAAAACCAGAGATTGAAATGAGCACAGATAAATTTCCTTAAGCCAAATATGGAATAGACAAGAGCTACTCCTTGCTCAATGAAATGGACTCAACACCGCATATTAAATGCCTAAGAATGTACGTGACTAATAAGTATCTTAAAACCTATGTATTGCTATGTCTCCGAAAGAGAATCAAGCATGTGTACAGGGGCATAAACGCAGCAGTGATAGGATTGGAGAGTTTCGCTGAGCAAATGAAGACCCTTTGAAGTCATATTGCATGGTACCCATTCCATGGGTTTCAACTACCCAGGTTTAAGGTATTCTTCCTTCAGCTAAAACATGCATGTGGAACCTAGAGTATGATCAACCATGTGATCGGGAGACGTGTTCAAATATGTCTCAGTTTTCATACCCTGGTACTCGGGTGCAACATTCCAGACGCTTTACTAACACTCTCCCGACTTGGAGAGTCAGTCCCTTTAACCTCCTGTTTGGCCCAGTTTGCAATTTCTGCGGAAGATGAACAGGAATAGCGAGAACCAATGAGAGAGTAGCTGGAGGTGTCTGGACGGGCAAATTTAACTCTCATTTCCCACCAGGAAGAGGAAATAACCAAAGGCTCAGCGTGCCGTGCCGGAACCAGATTAGGGCCTGAAGCCATCCTGCGGTGTTGCGGCCAGCTCAAAAGAAAGCGAGTTGAAGAAAGGAGCTCAGGGGCACTGTAATTCACAAACCTGCAGAGTTATAAATGACAGCTATCGTCCAAAAATATACTGAAGTAAGGCTGCCAAGAGGACTTGAAAGCGGGGCAGAATTGCAGGAAACCGATTTCAGGAGGTAGACTGGAATTGCATTGAAAGCATAGGAAAAGAGGCAGAACGTCCACAATGATGCACTTGGCCAAAAAGGGCGTATGCGTTTTTTCCTGAATATATTCAGGAAAAAACGCATACGCCCTTTTTGGTCAACCAAGCAAGCTTGCAAAGGAAATCTGCACTACAATGAAGTCTCACTTCCCCCCGGTCAAAAGGGCCATCTGAAAAAAGTGTAAAATCCAGAAAGGCAGGACAGGCCATGGAGAACTGGGAGCCTTGTTATGCTGATGGGCGGGATGTAAATTGCCAACAGACACTCGGGAGAAGTGTATGTTGTTTCTTGAAACATCTAAAACACAAAGCAACAGAGCCTAGGGCACTTCCACTTATGGTCCTATAGCTTAGGGAAATTAAAATCAAAAAGACACAGCCACCCCAAAGTTTGGGACGCCTCTGTTTACAAGAACCTCGTTTACAGTACAAGTACAACATCGCAGACAGTGAAAAATGGATAAAGAAGTTGTGGTATTTACTTACAAAGCAATATCACTCAGCAATGAAATTTACGTCATCAGGCCCATAGCAGCATAATGAGTGGATTCAGGTACGATGATTCTAACTGAAATATGTCACACCGAAAAAGAAACATCATAAGATATCAGTAATACACGGAATGTAAACTTGGCTACACAGGAACTGAATTCCAAAACAGAACAGGGTCTCAAATTTAGAAAACCAACTTATGCTTGCTTAAGGGGAAAGGTGAGTTGGGGTGCTGCATAAAACCAGAGATTGAAATGAGCACAGATAAAGTTCCTTAAGCCAAATATGGAATAGACAAGAGCTACTCCTTGGTCAACGAAATGGACTCAACACCCAATATTAAACGCCTAAGAATGTACCTGACTAGTAAGTATCTTAAAACCTATGGATTGCTATGTCTCCAAAAGAGAATCAAGCGTGTGTACAGGGGCATAAACGCAGCAGTGATAGGATTGGAGAGGTTCGGTGAGCAAATGAAGACCCTTTGAAGTCATATTGCATGGTACCCATTACACGGGTCTCAACTCTCCAGGTTTAAGGTATTCTTCCTTCAGCTAAAACATGCATGTGGAACCCAGAGTATGATCAACCGTGTGAACGGGAGACGTGTTCAAATATGTCTCAGTTTTTGTACCTGGTACTCGGGTGCAACATTCCAGACGCTTTACTAACACTCTCCCCACTTGGAGAGTCAGCGCCTTTAAACTCCTGTTTGGCCCAGTTTGCAATTTCTGCGGAAGATGAACAGAAATAGGGAGAACCAATGAGAGACTAGCTGGAGGTGTCTGGACGGGCAAATTTAACTCTCATTTCCCACCAGGAAGAGGAAATAACCAAAGGCTCAGCATGCCGTGCCGGAACCAGATTAGGGCCTGAAGACATCCTGCGGTGTTGCAGCCAGCTCACAAGAAAGCGAGTTGAAGAAAGGAGCTCAGGGGCACTGTAATTCACAAAACTGCAGAGTTATAAATGACAGCTATCGTCCAAAAATATACTGAAGTAAGGCTGCCAAGAGGAGTTGAAAGCGGGGCAGAATTGCAGGAAACCGATTTCAGGAGGTAGACTGGAATTGCATTGAAAGCATAGGAAAAGAGGCAGAACGTCCACAATGATGCACTTGGCCAAAAAGGGCGTATGCGTTTTTTCCTGAATATATTCAGGAAAAAACGCATACACCCTTTTTGGCCAACCAAGCAAGCTTGCAAAGGAAATCTGCACTACAATGAAGTCTCACTTCCCCCCGGTCAAAAGGGCCATCTGAAAAAAGTGTAAAATCCAGAAAGGCAGGACAGGCCATGGAGAACTGGGAGCCTTGTTATGCTGATGGGCGGGATGTAAATTGCCAACAGACACTAGGGAGAAGTGTATGGTGTTTCCTGAAACATCTAAAAAACAAAGCAACAGAGCCTAGGGCACTTCCACTTATGGTCCTATAGCTTAGGGAAATTAAAATCAAAAAGACACAGCCACCCCAAAGTTTGGGACGCCTCTGTTTACAAGAACCTCGTTTACAGTACAAGTTCAACATTGCAGAAAGTGAAAAATGGATAAAGAAGTTGTGGTATTTACTTACAAAGCAATATCACTCTGCAATGAAATCTATGTCATCAGGCCCTTAGCAGCACAATGAGTGGATTCAGGTATGATGATTCTAACTGAAATAAGTCACACAGAAAAAGAAACATCATAAGATATCAGTAATACACGGAATGTAAACTTGGTTACACAGGAACTGAATTACAGAACAGAACAGGGTCTCAAATTTAGAAAACCAACTTATGCTTGCTTAAGGGTAAAGGTGAGTTGGGGTGCTGCATAAAACCAGAGATTGAAATGAGCACAGATAAAGTTCCTTAAGCCAAATATGGAATAGACAAGAGCTACTCCTTGCTCAACGAAATGGACTCAACACCGCATATTAAATGCCTAAGAATGTACCTGACTAGTAAGTATCTTAAAACCTATGGATTGCTATGTCTCCGAAAGAGAATCAAGCATGTGTACAGGGGCATAAACGCAGCAGTGATAGGATTGGAGAGGTTCGGTGAGCAAATGAAGACCCTTTGATGTCATATTGCATGGTACCCATTCCACGGGTTTCAACTACCCAGGTTTAAGGTATTCTTCCTTCAGCTAAAACATGCATGTGGAACCTAGAGTATGATCAACCATGTGATCGGGAGACGTGTTCAAATATGTCTCAGTTTTCGTACCCTGGTACTCGGGTGCAACATTCCAGATGCTTTACTAACACCCTCCCGACTTGGAGAGTCAGTCCCTTTAACCTCCTGTTTGGCCCAGTTTGCAATTTCTGCGGAAGATGAACAGGAATAGCGAGAACCAATGAGAGACTAGCTGGAGGTGTCTGGACGGGCAAATTTAACTCTCATTTCCCACCAGGAAGAGGAATTAACCAAAGGCTCAGCGTGCCGTGCCGGAACCAGATTAGGGCCTGAAGCCATCCTGCGGTGTTGCGGCCAGCTCAAAAGAAAGCGAGTTGAAGAAAGGAGCTCAGGGGCACTGTAATTCACAAACCTGCAGAGTTATAAATGACAGCTATCGTCCAAAAATATACTGAAGTAAGGCTGCCAAGAGGACTTGAAAGCGGGGCAGAATTGCAGGAAACCGATTTCAGGAGGTAGACTGGAATTGCATTGAAAGCATAGGAAAAGAGGCAGAACGTCCACAATGATGCACTTGGCCAAAAAGGGCGTATGCGTTTTTTCCTGAATATATTCAGGAAAAAACGCATACGCCCTTTTTGGCCAACCAAGCAAGCTTGCAAAGGAAATCTGCACTACAATGAAGTCTCACTTCCCCCCGGTCAAAAGGGCCATCTGATAAAAGTGTAAAATCCAGAAAGGCAGGACAGGCCATGGAGAACTGGGAGCCTTGTTATGCTGATGGGCGGGATGTAAATTGCCAACAGACACTCGGGAGAAGTGTATGGTGTTTCCTGAAACATCTAAAACACAAAGCAACAGAGCCTAGGGCACTTCCACTTATGGTCCTATAGCTTAGGGAAATTAAAATCAAAAAGACACAGCCACCCCAAAGTTTGGGACGCCTCTGTTTACAAGAACCTCGTTTACCGTACAAGTTCAATATCACAGAAAGTGAAAAATGGATAAAGAACTTGTGGTACTTACGTACAATGCAGTATCACTCAGCAATGAAATCTATGTCATCAGGCCCGTAGCAGCATAATGAGTGGATTCAGGTACGATGATTCTAACTGAAATAAGTCACACAGAAAAAGAAACATCATAAGATATCACTAATACACGGAATTTAAACTTGGCTACACAGGAACTGAATTCCAAAACAGAACAGGGTCTCAAATTTAGAAAACCAACTTATGCTTGCTTAAGGGGAAAGGTGAGTTGGGGTGCTGCATAAAACCAGAGATTGAAATGAACACAGATAAAGTTCCTTAAGCCAAATATGGAATAGACAAGAGCTACTCCTTGCTCAACGAAATGGACTCAACACCGCATATTAAATGCCTAAGAATGTACCTGACTAGTAAGTATCTTAAAACCTATGGATTGCTATGTCTCCGAAAGAGAATCAAGCATGTGTACAGGGGCATAAACGCAGCAGTGATAGGATTGGAGAGGTTCGGTGAGCAAATGAAGACCCTTTGAAGTCATATTGCATGGTACCCATTCCACGGGTTTCAACTACCCAGGTTTAAGGTATTCTTCCTTCAGCTAAAACATGCATGTGGAACCTAGAGTATGATCAACCATGTGATCGGGAGACGTGTTCAAATATGTCTCAGTTTTCGTACCCTGGTACTCGGGTGCAACATTCCAGACGCTTTACTAACACCCTCCCGACTTGGAGAGTCAGTCCCTTTAACCTCCTGTTTGGCCCAGTTTGCAATTTCTGCGGAAGATGAACAGGAATAGCGAGAACCAATGAGAGACTAGCTGGAGGTGTCTGGACGGGCAAATTTAACTCTCATTTCCCACCAGGAAGAGGAATTAACCAAAGGCTCAGCGTGCCGTGCCGGAACCAGATTAGGGCCTGAAGCCATCCTGCGGTGTTGCGGCCAGGTCACAAGAAAGCGAGTTGAAGAAAGGAGCTCAGGGGCACTGTAATTCACAAACCTGCAGAGTTATAAATGACAGCTATCGTCCAAAAATATACTGAAGTAAGGCTGCCAAGAGGACTTGAAAGCGGGGCAGAATTGCAGGAAACCGATTTCAGGAGGCAGACTGGAATTGCATTGAAAGCATAGGAAAAGAGGCAGAACGTCCACAATGATGCACTTGGCCAAAAAGGGCGTATGCGTTTTTTCCTGAATATATTCAGGAAAAAACGCATACGCCCTTTTTGGCCAACCAAGCAAGCTTGCAAAGGAAATCTGCACTACAATGAAGTCTCACTTCCCCCCGGTCAAAAGGGCCATCTGAAAAAAGTGTAAAATCCAGAAAGGCAGGACAGGCCATGGAGAACTGGGAGCCTTGTTATGCTGATGGGCGGGATGTAAATTGCCAACAGACACTCGGGAGAAGTGTATGGTGTTTCCTGAAACATCTAAAAAACAAAGCAACAGAGCCTAGGGCACTTCCACTTATGGTCCTATAGCTTAGGGAAATTAAAATCAAAAAGACACAGCCACCCCAAACATTGGGATGCCTCTGTTTACAAGAACCTCGTTTACAGTACAAGTTCAACATCGTAGAAAGTGAAAAATGGATAAAGAAGTTGTGGTATTTACTTACAAAGCAATATCACTCAGCAATGAAATCTATGTCATCAGGCCCTTA